>NW_022437046.1:250247-267937 GCF_009761245.1 Sapajus apella | reverse complement strand
AAGGACACAAACTCATCATTTTTGATGGCTGCATAATATTCCATGGTGTATATGTGCCACATTTTCCCTGTCCAGTCTATCATTGATGGGCATTTGGGTTGGTTCCAGGTCTTTGCTATTGTAAACAGTGCTGCAATGAACATTCGTGAACCTGCACAACATTCTACATGTGTCAGGCCCTGCCTCGAGTCCAAATCTCATCTATCCTCCCCATGACAAGCATACTTTCTGAAGGAGCATTATCCCTACTTGTTCTGTAGCCCAGGGCTATTGGCTTATACCTGAGCACTAGAAAGAAACTGTTCTTGTAAAAAAAAAAACAACCTAATTCTTTACGTGCTGGAACTCTCTACTGAATTCAAGTTTTGATCAATCTCTACTTCTTGAATTTTTTTTTTGTATCCTTTGCTTCAGTCAAACCAATATTTGAGTTCTCTTGTTTATGGGAGAGTCCCTCTTCATTACCATAAATTTAGAGTCTGTTAGGCAAATATTCTGACTTTTCTCTTTCTACATGTTCTCCTGCTGACTCAAATCTGATTTTGAAATGAGATGTGTTATATAAGGAGTAGATACAAGCTTTTTTTCTTATAATGCTTGTATAAGGATGAGATATGAGCTCATCTCATGGATTCATCATGCACCTTTATGTACTGATGCCACTGAAATCTAAAGTTCTATCCAAGTCTTCTCCAAGCCTCAGAGTTGAATATCTAAACAGCATTAGGAAATTTTCTTTTTTATATCTCAAGTTGAATTTGGCAAAAGTAGAACTTCCTACTTTCCTCAATTATGTATTTTCATTAGTTGCAAGACTTAAGGTGTAATCACCCTATTTAGAAACCAGGAAATCATCCTGGACCTGGACCTTCCTTCATCCAATTAATCATGAAGTTTTAACAAGATTACTTCCTAAATGTTTCTGAGACGTATTCTCTTTTCCATTGCTAGGTTATGGTACACTGTAACTTTTAGTTCAGGTTCAAGGAAGCCCTCTCATCATTCCATTTGTAGAGGAAAAACAATTCAAATATGAGCTGTCCAAGGATGCAGAGCAATCAGCTTGTAGTTATGAGGGAGGGCTTATTGAAAGAGGCTAAGCAAAGATATACTGAGAATAAATGCTCCTTTTCTTCCTTGGTCCACTTTTCTATGGGGTAATATTTTCTATCTCTCTCTCTCTCTCTCTCTCTTTCTTTCTCTCTCTCTCTCTTTTAATACGGAGTCTTGCTCTGACACCCAGGCTGGAGTGAAGTGGCACAGTCTGAGCTCACTGCAACCTCCGCCTCCTGGATTCAAGTGATTCTCCTGCCTCAGCCTCCCAAGTAGCTGAGATTACAGGTGCCCGCCACCACATCCAGCTAATTTTTTTGTATTTTTAGTAGAGACGGGGTTTCACCATGTTGGTCAGGCTGGTCTCAAACCCATGACCTCAGATGACCTGCCCACCTTGGCCTCCTAAAGTGCTGGGATTACAGGCGTGAGCCACCGTGCCTGGCCTTTCTTTCTCTTTAGAATGGTAAGCTCTAGAGGATAAATATTTAGATGAAGGCGATAGGAAAAGGTGGCCACAGAGGTCTGTTTAATAGAGGCTTCAGGCCTGAGATACAAATGAGTCCTCCTAGCTCACAGTTGGTAGCTCTCTTCATGACATTACCTAGAGTTTGCACCAACATTCAGCTAGTATTAAATTTTTGCTCAGGAGGAACATCTCTCTGTATCTCCCTGCTGAGCCTGTGGTGGAAACAGGCAGCTACTTGAGCTCCTGGAGTTCTTAAATGTGGGCATCTCTTTTTCAGAAGATACAACCAATGTTTTCTAACAGGACCTTGATAATCATTTTACTTCAAAGTCCTTCGTAGTTCCAATGTTTAGATCACCTGTGGTTCTGTCTCTGTTGTTCTTTTTCACAATATCTTTAGTTATTTGGTGGTTTCTTGGCATGCTTGGTAATATTTGATTGATAATGATTTTATATGAAAAAATTAGAGGCTCTGTCCTCTAAAACTGTTATCTTTCTCCAGAAAGAATTCAGGCAGATTAGGGTACTCGTAGATCTTGATCCACCTAACAGGAGAGCTTAACTTTTGTTAGTGCTAGTGTTGATCTTTTTCTGGGTTGTCCTTACTCCTAGAGTACAGCCCTTCTAGTGTTTCAAAGCTTCCTAGTGTTTCAGTGTTTATTGACAAGGGTCACTCTACCTCCACAGGCCCCGACCTCCAACTTCTGACTCCCCAGCTCCATCGACTACTAGTCTTTGCATAACCGTTTAGCTTCATAGCTGCTGCTTTCAATTCAGGTGCTGAGGATCTTGCTCTAAACATGCACAGCTTAAGAGAATTGGCAAACACCTTAAGGGGAAACTGCATGCTGAATTTTGGGCTAATTTTCTCTACTGCTGCCTCTTCTGTCTCGTCTTAGAATTCATGGTATCCCTGAACTCCAACTTCTTTATTCCTAGCCTACAAAGAATGCTACAAACTCCAGCCACCTTTCAAATTGGTCTTTGCTGCGCATGGTCTCTCAACCCTCTACTGCTTGCCCCGCACGGGGGCACCCCCTTGGCCTCACCTGCCGCTCCTTAACTTTTCCTTTCTCTTTAGGCGGGCTAACGAGAGGCAGCCGACGGGCCAGGGCGGGGCCTCGAGCGCGCAGGGGTCCGCTCTCAGGGCCTCCAGGACCTTCCTCCATCAGGGACCGGTCTAGCAGTAACGCCCTGCGGCTCCAGGGCCACCTCTTTAGCAGACTGTGGCGTGGTCCCCGCTCCTCGTCTGCCCGAATGGAAGAGGAAAAGGCGAGAACCGGAAGCTCCGTCAGGGGACCAGGTCCTCGTGGGATAAAAGTCGCCCCACAGTCTCTGCAGCTGGTGACGCGCTTGGAAACCAGGTGGGTGAGAACCAGAATCGGAAGGGTCATCTGTGTCCTGTCTTATCGCGTGGGGCTACCCTCTTCTCACTGGTTAAAGGCAAAGCCACACAGGCAGGTCTCCTCAACTGGCAGTCTCCCTGCAGGCATTTTGCGGGAGGCTTTGCTGAATGTGGTGGCCCCACTCCGGCCTCAGAGGTTCCTCGGCATAGGTCGCACACTCCCCTACCTCAGTTCTCTTCAGTGCAGCCACGGGAACAAAGGCATAAACTTCAGTCTTTGACTCCCTGGCCACTGTTTTATGAAAGGGATAATATTGTCTTAGAGATGGACTGGCTTAGGGATTGGGTAAATAAATAAATGGTTACAACTGTCCCATGAAATACAAGGGAACTGTGAAATGATAGTACAGGAGGGGATCTTGGTTGCTTGAGGGCCTGAAGGGAGAACTGGTAGGAGTGCTTTATGAGTGCTGTCAGTTAGGCCCTGGGCTTGTGATCCTAGAAGGGAAGAGGAGAGTCTGATGTCGGTATCCTGAGATTGTGCTCTTCATGGACCAAGAAACCAAAGTGAAGTTCTGAAGTGGGGACTAGGCAACTTGAAATGTTTCTTTAGGTGCGTCCGAAAAGATCTGCTGCTTGCTTTGTTCTTGTGCCAATAGAGACCACCCGGTCTTCCACCATCTCTGGAACTGCTCCTGTTAGAGGAAGAAGGTATCTGAGTTACCTAAGGTGAATCCGTACGGGTCTGCAGCAACCTCAGTTCTTGTCGCTTCAGAGCAGCAAGAATTCGACTGAGGGGCATAGGCAGAAAAAGACCGAGGCAAGTCTCAGAGCAGGAGTGGAAGCTTATTAAACAGCTTTAGAGCAGGAAAGAAAGTACACTTGGAAGAGACACCAGTGGGTGACTTGAAGGACAAGTGCCCGGTTCGACCTTGATCCTAGGACTTTATATTCTGGCTCATTTTTGGCATATTGCACCCCTTTCCCATGATTCTTCCCTTAAGGTAGGCTGTCCACCTGTGCAGCACCCTCACGCTTGGGAAGTGAGCATGCGCAGTGTGTTTAGGAACTTGTACTCATGTCCTTCTGAGACTTTCTTCCCTTTTCCTGTGGAATGCCTCCAGAAGGTCATACTTTACCATTTTGTCTCTTAATGCACATGCCTGGACTCACTCGCCCAAATCCTGAGACTTTTATTGGAAGCTGATTACCAATCTTACTGGTTTTTAATCTGTTTGGGAAGTTGTCTCTGCCTGGCGCCTGCATTCAATTAACACTTTAGTGTGGCAGCTGCCGGCCATCAGGAGCTTGTCTTTCCCTCACTGGCTGCCAAGTTATCATTTTTAGAGAGGCAGTGTGGTAACTGATGAACCATAACTTGATGGTCGCCTGACATTCCTGGTGGGTGGGTGGGGGGTAGAGCCCTCTCCTGCCCAGCTCATATCTGTCTAACTACCTGTAACACTCCCATTTGGGGTCCAGGAACAACCTGAGCCTCAATGATAAAAATTCTGTGTTAGCAGGCCCAGCAGCCAGCAATGATAAGTCAGAACAAACTGAACACTTACCAGTGACATGCAGGAGGAGGGGAGTAAGATGACAACTTGGACAAAAAGTAAATTCTGTTAAAAAAATTTGAGGGGGATTTTATTTTTGTTCAGATCTTGGATAACTCATGATATCACAATAGCAGCAGAAGCATTTTTCTATGTCCTATCATATTGTTTTTCTAATATACTACTCTAGGTTTTGTCTTGTGTGTGTTTCCCTATACTTTGACTTATGTAGTCAAGAAATCTGGGGCTTTGAAAAGCAATTAGTGTTTCAATAAGTTATGTGTACTTTTATGTCTTTGAGTTGGTACTCTACCATCAGCTCAACATCTAATCCAGTCAATCACATACTGTTTCTCTGGATTGTTCTGTCTCACTTTGTGCCTTCGATTAGAGGCAGAATATAATAAATGTCCTTGACATCCTCCCTGAGTACATAGGCAGTACCCATAGTACTACCTTTAATAAGTGTTTCAAGTAGGAATTCACTTATATGATACATTTAGTATTTCATACTGATCCTCCTGGTATTATCCTTTTATTTCTGTTGAAATTATATGGAACTACTTTGTGTACCAGTCTTCAAGGGTCGGTTTAACGCTGTTTTTCAATTCTTTTGAAACACACAAAACATCTTCCTTTTCAGTAATGCTTGTAGCTGGTCTCTGAGATTTTCCTTTTTTTCCATTTGTTAGATTTCTTCAGATCTGAGTCATTGAGTCTAATAATACGTTTCACAATGTATTTAAGATCTGAGTAGCTTTTCATTGATGTCAAATGTTTCCTCTCATTTGGTTTTTCAAGGAAACCCTGTTAGTTCTCTACACCCGAAGCAATGCATTTAACAATTCTTCAGGTGCTTCTAATGTATAGTCAAGTTTCAAAATTCTCTAGGGGAGTTGTTATTCTAAAACTTTAGCTTTTTGAATTATTAGGAAGACTTTGAAAAACACAGAACTCTGGGCTTCACTATTAGAGTTTCTGATTCAGTGGTTTGGGGCCCAAATTTGCATTTTTTGCAAGTTCCCAATTGATGCTAATGCTGCTAGTCTGAGACACACTTTGAGAAACTTTAAGGTGTTTACTGATTTAAAAAATGCAGTAAGCACTCAGTGAGGTTGATAGGTTTTTCAAAACAATGACTTCAAGTGAAATGATGTATAAAAAAGCCAGTTTTATCATAGGCTAATTGATATGAGCAAGAGTCACAAATACATCACCAAACTTCTAAAGATTTAATACACTTTAAATATCAAACCTTGAAATAAATGTGAGTTACACATACATTTAAGAAAGCTTAATAAAACCAACTAAGATTATTATTCACCCAGTTTTTGGTGAATCAGTGAGTGATAGTGGTCATAGTTGTGGTAAGTTAAATGAAGGAATAAATCTTTGCAAAGCAAAAATTATAAGGAGCACCTCCTACTACTATACAGTTAAAAACCACCAATGGGCTGGGTGTGGTGGCTCATGCCTGAAATCCCATCACTGTGGGAGGCCAAGTTGGGTGGATCACGAGGTCTGGAGATCAAGACCATCTTGGCCAACATGATGAAACCCCATCTCTACTAAAAATACAAAAATTACCTGGACATGATGGTGCACACCTGTAATCCCAGCTACTCAGGAGACTGAGGCAGGAGAATTGCTTGAATCAGGAGGCAGTGAGCTGAGATTGTGCCACTGCACTCCAGCCTGGCAACGGAGTGAGACTCCATCTCAAAACAAAAAAACAACCAACAATGACAGACATGGCAGGCTGTCCAATCTGTTTTGTACTCTCATTATTGTCTTGCCATTTGTATGATTACTACATATTTTATGATTTTTTATTTTTCAATAATTTGTATTCATTCATTTTCCAACCTGCTGATTCCAGTTCAGGGTGGCAGGTGGCTGGAGCCTATCTTGGCATCTCAAGGTGTGAGGTAGGAACCAACGCTGGATAGGACCCCATCTGAGGCACAGGGCACACCCACACACCGGGACCATAGAGATGTCAGTTCACCTAATGTGCACATCTTTGGGACATGGGAGGAAACAAGAGTTTCCAGAGAAAATCCCACACATACATGGAGAGAACATGCAAACTCCACTCAGACAGTGGCCCTGCTAGAAGTCAATTTTTTTCTCATTAATGTTATAATAAAATGATGTTATGTGAGGCTGAGCATGGTGGCTGATGCCTATAATCCCAAAACTTTGGGAGGCTGACATGGGTGGATTGCTTGAGCCCAGGAATTTGAGACCAGCCTGGGTAACATGGTGAAACTCCATCCTCTACAAAAAATGCAAAAATTATTCAGGCATGGTGGCACACACCTGTAGTTCCAGCTACTCAGGAGGCTGAGATTAGAGGATTGATTGAGCCTGTGAGTTTGAGGTTGCAGTGAACCGTGATGGCACCACTATATTCCAGCCAGGGTGACAGAGTGAGACCCTGTATCAAAAAAGAAAAAAAAAAAGATGTTATTTGATAATCTGCTATATTTGCAATGTAAGAATCACCTTAATTAAGAGGGACATAGAAATTACAATGTGTTGCCTTTTAGATAGATTTTGTCCCTATACCAGGGACAAAAGTGATGTCCCTGATCTGATTCATATTTAAATAAATGTGAGTCAGACATTTAAGAAAAATTAATAAAAACAAGTAAAATTATTATTTACCCAGTTTTTGGTGAATCAGTGAGTGACAGTGAACAGAGCTCACATATAAATCAATCCTGACTGGGTGAGGCCACCTTTGTGGAGAGTTATTGCTTTAGGAATCTAATTTTCTTGATTATTCTTGTGATTAGGTAGGAGTCCATTATCATAATCCAATCAATCCTAAAATAATTGATTATAAAATGACATAATTATCCTTATTTGGAACTCCTTTCATAATTTTAGAATCTCTTCATTTTCCTAATAAATTTTACAAACTATTAAAGGAAAAACAATTCTAAACATTTTCAGTACAGAAAAACTCTGACACAGCTGTATTTGAAGACATATTAAAGTAGGCAGAGGCTTGCAGCAATTCTTGCCTTCTCTTGAGAGTCATTATGATTTCAATAATACCAAATGCAGAAAATGTTGTGTTGCATAAGTCTTAACATAAGCAGACATGTTCAGAATGGGATTTTTCTTTTTTTTTGTATTGGTGAAAAATTTTGTGAATTTCTGGACAAAACTAAATATAATGTTCCTGTGATTTAGGCAATTGCATTTCTAGAACATTGTGAAAATTAAAGCAAGCAACAATACTTGTAATTTATAATTAAAATGGGTGCAGACTTGGAAATTGTCAGCATGTTTGTCACCCACATTCGTATCTGAAGGTCAGTGGGGGAGTCCTATGACATGCTTACAGGTAGTTTAATTGTCTTGGCCATTGTCAATAGCAGCCCCATGTACTAGGAGAACTAGCAAACTCCAGATTTTAAATGAGTCCGGACTGGGTGGTGCCACCTTTGTTGAGAGTTACTGCTTTAGATAATTTAATCATCTTGATTGTTCTTGTGATAGATCTGGAGTCCATTACCACAATCTATTCAATCCAGAAGTTGTGAAGTCTCTACCCACTAATTAAGTGACTCAATAGAAACTTGCCTCCTGTGCCGCCACATTAGCTCATTTGGAAGACCTGGGTATAGATGGTCATCTCCTTGGCTCAGAGTCCCTGCAGCAGCTGAGGTGCCTGTCTCTCTCTGGTTCCCAGTGGCTGCCATCATGCTCTCCTCCCCACTCAGGATGGTTGTGGTGTGCATGAGCAAAATCAACAGGAGCATGGAGGCCCACATCATCCTCAGGAGAAAAGGGCTAAGCGTCCAGTCTTTTGGAACTGAATCTCATGTGAAGCCCCCAGGACCAAGACCCGATCGTCCTGTGGTTTATGATTTTGCAACAACATATAAGGAGATGCACAATGACCTCCTCAGGAAAGACAGAGGATGCTACACCCAGAATGGAATCTTACACATCTTGGGAAGAAATGAGAGAATCAAGTTGGGTCCAGAAAGATTTCAGGAATGCACCAATTCCTTTGATGTCATCTTCACCTGTGAGGAGACTGTCTATGACAGAGTGGTGGAAGATCTGTGTTCCAGAGAGCAGCAGACCTTGCTGACTGTTCACGTGATCAATGTGGTTTCTTGAGGTAATACCCAGAGAAAGAGGCAAATGGATGTTCACGTGGTTATTCAAGATGAAAAATGACACTTTTCAATTTCAAATTTCAATTTCAAATTTCAGGAAGATTTGAAGATTAATCTTAACCATAAATGTGAGTTATGCCAGAAATAAGGATATTGTGATAGGGACTGGGCAAATGAACATAGCTTTAGGTGTGTCTGACATTTCTATTTCTTGATGATGTGATGTATGCCTTATAATAATTGTTGTAGCAACTGTTTTTGGTTTTCTGTATTTATCTGTGTGTTTCTTTTTCTTTTAAAAATTACCGTAAAAACACTAATAAAACACTCAAAAAATGAGGGAAATACTTTATATTTCGTGAAAAAAACTTTATAATAGTTTTATTTGTAATTATTCCCTCTACTTCCTCTTCCTCTTTAGTTCCATGTCCAATCTCTTTTTTTTTTTTTTTTTTTTTGGCGACAGAGTCTTGCTCTGTCACACAGACTGAAGTGCAGTGGCACTTGAATCCTGGGTTCAAGAGATTCTTCCACCTCAGCCTTCCAAGTATTTGGGAGTACAGGCACCACCACACCCAGTTGATTTTTGTATTTTTGGTAGAGATGGGGTTTCACCATGTCGGCCAGGCTAGTCTCGAATTCCTGACCTTAAGTGATCCACCTGCCTCAGCCTCCCAAAGTGCTGGGATTATTGGCATGAGCCAGTGCTCCTGGCCCCATGTCCAATGCACCCCAAGATCTGACCTGGATTATATAATCACCACCTGACTTGTTTGTGGTTTCACACAAGTCTTATTCACAAAGCAGAGAATGTAATACTTCAAGCTCATTCTGTTGGTTGAAGCAAATCATAAGACCATGTCCCTGGATAAAAGGGGATGGATAATAGACTGCATATCATGATGGGGGAATGGCATGTGTGTTCAGCAGAGAGGATAACTGGCAGCTATTTTTACAGATGCACAGTCATACTTGACAAACTATGAGATCGACAAATGTTCAAAAGCTTGACAACATACCCTGGTGGCAAGTTTGCCAGGGAAAAGGCACATTTGCCAGTGGTAATGAAAAATATTACAGACTCTATGGATGGAATCTTGAATATCTAATAAATTTAAAAACACATTTACTCTGTCTTCCAAGTAGCCTTCCAAGTAGCTAGGACTCACGTGTGTGCCACCACACTTGGCTGATTTCTATTTTTTATTCTTTTGTAGAGATAGGGTTTCACTATGTTCCCCAGGCTGTTCTTAAACTGCTGGCATCAAGAAAATCCTCCTGCCTCAGCCTTTCAAATTGCTGGGATTACAGGTGTGAGCCACTGTTCCTGGATTATACTTCTCTTTGACCATGGTAATTTTACTTCTAAAAATTAACCATAAGATCTATCAGCAGAATTATCCAACTGAAGAAGTGAGAGAGAAAGAACAAAAAACAAAAGGAAGAGATCCTCAGGTACTACACTTGATCTTAGCCAAAAGACCGAGAAGCGATAATCCGCAGGTACTGATGGAACAATGTCAAAACGCATAACAGATCTGTGGTTCGGGTCTCAAAATGAAAGGAGAGAAAAAATGGGACCGTTTTTGTTTTTGAGGTAATAATTGCTGAAATTTTTCAGATTAGGTAAAAAGCTGAAAAATTAGAGATTTGAAAAGCTCTCTGAACTTCAAGGAGGCTTAAGAACAAAGAAAGTTATATATAGATGCCTCATAATCAAACTGAAAATTAAGACAAAGGGAAAAAGTTTAAATGTAGCCAAAGGAGGCAGGTCAGAAAATGATGGTACCTTAGTAGCATCAAGCACACCTGATTTTGATCTCTCTCATCATCTTCCAGTAATACAAAAAGGATTCTTTGGAGAAATTGCTGATTCTGGGACTGAGACTGGACATATATAAGATGAACCTGAGGTATCTCACAATGCCAGAAAGTGAGTTTCCTTTCCCATGAAAAATGAAGTAAAACAAAACAGACACCATGATGGGGCACATGAAAGGGCACGGGAGGCAACTGAAAGCTTCCAATGGCCATAACAAAAACAATTTGAGCAACAGAACAAAGGATCGAATTGTAACCCCACATAGAAAAATATGTATCTAAGATTCCATACTGATATGAAGAAATAATTGAATAAATATATTAATGAGGGGGAGAATAGACACATCTATGTGGAGTAATTCCATATAATTTACATAGATAATCCACCCATAAGAAAGTAGAGCACAAGTCCCCACTCCTTAAATGTGGGCTGCACGTAGGGACCTTTTTCTAAAGAGTCCAGTATGGAGAACGGGAAAAAGGATAAATTCACCATGGGGAAAGCTGATGAAGTGGAGCTGGAAGGTCATGAAGAAGGGGAGCCCATGCTTGTATACCTGAGATAAGAACTATCATAAGAACTCCCTAAAACCCATGAGAGATTATGGCACATCCTGCATACTTTATACCATCAGCAGGTCTTACATACTTTGTTCATTCTGCATGTCCACACATAATTCCATAACTGCATTATCTTCAAGACTGCAGCATTCCAGCTAAAATGCTCTTGCAAGAACACATACCTAGCAATGGCTGTCTCCACCAGTAAGCTGATACCAACTCCTGCAGTGAGCTTCTGTGACCAATAAATTTTGTTTCAAAGCAGCTTCTATGGACTTCTTTTTGCCTTTAAAAGTTTCCCCTACCCCAGCCTCTCAGGGTGCACCTACGACTTGTGATAGTCTGTGCATTCCTGATTGCGATCCTTCATTAAAATAAACTTGAGAGCTAATCTCTGTTGTTATTTTAGGTTGCCATAATAAGTCTAATCCAGTAGATATGTAAATTAACTATGAACAACTACTTCTGATCTATTTTTCTCCTATTAGTAAACATGGTTTATGCTACTACCAAGGATTACAAAAAAGTATTTCACTTGTGTCTCTCAATCTTCATACCAATAAACATTTTAGATTTGATAAAATTTTTTACTGTGAAAGATTGCTTTTCTCAGTGTAATTCATAAGGTTTAAACGAAAGCATGTAACTTAGTGGTGTGAAATCTGTCCCCCAAACATAAATAAGAATATACTTTTTTTTTTTTGAGGTGGAGTCTCCCTCTGTCACCCAGGCTAGAATCTAGTGGCGCGATCTTGGCTCACTGCAACCTCCACCTCTCGGGTTCAAGCACTTCGCCTGCCTCAGCATCTGAAGTACCTGGGACTGTAGGTGCCTGCCACCGTGCCCGGCTAATTTTTGTATTTTTAGTAGAGACGAGGTTTCACCATATTGGCCAGGCTGGTCTCGAAATCCTGACCTTGCGATATGCCCACTTCAGCCTCCCAAATTTCTGGGATTGCAGGTGTGAGCCACGGTACCCAGCCAAGAATATACTTTTTATTTATATATTTTTATTTACTTTGGTGACCTATTATTTGAGTAGATAATTCCAAATTTTACAATAATATGTAGATCATTATCCAACTTGAGTTTTACCTATTAAAGTGAGCATTAGTAAAAAAAGATATAATCTGTATGTAAAAACATTCATCTGTTCAAATATGTAATATTCTTACTAAAGAAGGACCACTTTTAAGTTAACATACCACATTCTATTGGTCTCAACTAGCTTAAAAAATTTAAAAATAAAAAAAAATAGCACTCAAATAGAAAAAAGGAAATTTATTTAAAAAGTGCTTATCTATACAATGTTATTTATCTGCTGAATGCCCTTAAACAAATCATTTTCCCAGCAGTCAATTATCAGTCTGGTTTGCTCATCTGGAAAATGCAGTCATGGTGGGATAACTTCCTTGTAGAATGATATAACCATTATGTTAGTTATTCTATGTAATGCACCTAGAACAATGCCAAACATTTTCAGTGCTTTAAAAACTGTTACTCCTTCTCCTAATTTCCCATAAAATTTTTCTTGGCAATATTCTCTTTCCAGATGATATGTACAAAAATAATACAAACAGCACTTAGTGAAAGGTCTTTAAAGGTACTTCTCACAGTAAATCTGGACCAGTCTAAAGTCTCATGCCTAAGTTCTTACCATGGAAGGAGACAAAGCCAGCTCAGATCTTCAGTAGAAGCAGACAGTGTGAAGAAAGCTCTTTCCTGCCTTCTCCTCCATTTGCAACAGCAATTCCTCCAGACTCTCTTCCATGTCATCTGCCTGCTGCAGGCACTGGCAAAGCTCACAGATGAGGAAAGCTCCCAGGGTGGCACCTTTCAGAGTATTTTCAATGTCCATGTTTATCACGTGCACAGTCTGCAAGGTCTGCTGCTCTCTGGAACACAGATCTTCCACCACTCTGTCATAGACAGTCTCCTCACAGGTGAAGATGACATCAAAGGAATTGGTGCATTCCTGAAATCTTTCTGGACCCAACTTGATTCTCTCATTTCTTCCCAAGATGTGTAAGGTTCCATTCTGGGTGTAGCATCCTCTGTCTTTCCTGAGGAGGTCATTGTGCATCTCCTTATATGTTGTTGCAAAATCATAAACCACAGGACGATCGGGTCTTGGTCCTGGGGGCTTCACATGAGATTCAGTTCCAAAAGACTGGACGCTTAGCCCTTTTCTCCTGAGGATGATGTGGGCCTCCATGCTCCTGTTGATTTTGCTCATGCACACCACAGCCATCCTGAGTGGGGAGGAGAGCATGATGGCAGCCACTGGGAACCAGAGAGAGACAGGCACCTCAGCTGCTGCAGGGACTCTGAGCCAAGGAGATGACCATCTATACCCAGGTCTTCCAAATGAGCTGATGTGGAGGCAAAGGGGCAGGTTTCTATTGAGTCACCTTAAGTAGTGGGTGGAGACTTCATGACTTTTGGATTGATTAGATTGTGGTAATGGACTCCAGATCTATCACAAGAACAATCAAGATGATTAAATTATCTAAAGCAGTAACTCTCAACAAAGGTGGCACCATCCAGTCCGGACTCATTTAAAATCTGGAGTTTGCTCTGGTGGTTCTCCTAGTGAATGGGGGCTGCTATTGACAATGGCCAAGACAATTAAGCTCCCTGTAGGCATGTCATAGGATACTTCAGTGACCTTTAGACATGAAATTGATAAACCTGGGGATGCAAGCCTGGTTCAACATATGCAAATCTATAAACGTAATCCATCACAGAAATAGAACCAAAGACAAAAACCAGGTGATCATCTCAATAGATGCAGAGAAGGCCTTCAACAAAATTCTACAGCCCATTGTGCTAAAAACTCTCAGTAAACTAGGTATCAGTGGGATGTATCGCAAAATAATAAAAGCTATTTATGACAAACCTACAGCCAATATCATACCGAATGGGCAAAACCTGGAAGCATTACCTTTGAAAACTGGCACCAGACAAGGATGCCCTCTTTCGCCATTCCTATTCAACATGCTATTGGAAGTTCTAGCCAGAGCAATCAGGCAAGAAAAAGAAAGTGTATTCAATTAGGAAAAGAGGAAGTCAAATTGTCTGTATTTGCAGATGACATGATTGTATATTTAGAAGACCCCATTGTCTCAGCCCAAAATCTCCTTAAGATGATAGACAACGTCAGCAGTCTCAGGATACAAAATCAATGTGCAAAAATCACAAGAATTCCTATACACTAACAACAGAAAAAGAGCCAAATCATGGACAAACTCCCATTCAAAACTGCTATAAAGAGAATAAAATATCTAGAAATACAACTAACAAAGGATGTGAAGGACCTCTTCAAGGATAACTATATACCACTACTCAAGGAAGTAAGAGAGGACACAAACAGATGGAAAAACATTCTATGCTCATGGTTAGGAAGAATCAATATCATGAAAATTGCCATACTGCCCAAAGTAATTTATAGATTCAATGCTATCCCCATCAAGCTACCATTGACCTTAACAGAACTGGAAAAAACCACCTTAAACTTCATGTGGAACCAAAAGAGAGCCCGCATAGCCAAGTCAAATCTAAGCAAAGAACAAAGCTGGAGGCATCATGCCACCTGACTTCAAACTATGTTGCAAGCCTGCAGTAATCAAAACAGCATGGTACTAGTACCAAAACAGAGATACAGACCAATGGAACCAGAACAGAGGCCTTGGAAGTAATGCCACTCATCTACAACCATCCAATCTTTGACAAACCTGACAAAAACAAGCAATGGGAAAGGATTCCCTGTTTAATAAATGGTGTTCAGAAAACTGGCCAGCCAAGTGCAGAAAGCAGAAACTGGACCCCTTCCTTACACCTTACACAACAATTAACTCCAGACGGATTAAAGATTTAAATATAAGACCTAACACCTTAAAACCTCTAGAAGAAAACCTAGGCAATACCACTCAGGACATATGCATGGGCAAGGACTTCAGGACTAAAACACCAAAAGCAATGGCAACAAAAGCAAAAATAGAAAAATGGGATCTAATTAAACAGCTTCTGCACAGCAAAAGAAACTATCAATAGAGTGAACCGACAACCAACAGAATAACAAAAAATTTTTGCAATCTACCCATCTGACAAAGGGCTAATATCCAGAATCTACAGAAAACTTAAACAAGTTTACAAGAAAAAACAACCCCATCAAAAAGTGGGCAAAGGATATGAACAGACACTTTTCAAAAGCTTTCTTAATTGTATGCACAGCTCACATTTATTTCAAAGTTTAATATTCTAAGTGTGTTGAATCTTTATTTAGAAGTTTGGTGATGTTTTTATGACACTTGTTCATATCAATTAGCCTATGATAAAATTAATTTTTAAATACATTATTTCACTTAAATTTATTGT
The DNA here is from genome assembly GCF_009761245.1 of Sapajus apella. NCBI lineage: Eukaryota > Metazoa > Chordata > Mammalia > Primates > Cebidae > Sapajus > Sapajus apella. Next base: position 252,613 of record NW_022437046.1, on the reverse strand, counting down.
TTCCAATAACCTGTCGACCACATTAAGTGAGAGTTTACTGTAGTTTTTAATCAGTAAACGTGGCTGGGTGTGGTAGCTCACACCCGTAATCCCAGCACTTTGGGAGGCCAAGGTGGGTGGATCACCTGAGGTCTGGAGTTCAAGACCAGCCTGGCCAACATGGTGAAACCCCGTCTTTGCTAAGAAAATGCAAAAAATTTGCTGGGCACCTGTAATTCCAGCTACTCCAGAGGCTAAGGTTGGAGAATTGCTTGAACCCAGGAGACAGAGGTTGCAGTGAGCCGAAATCTCTCTCCAGCCTGGGCGACAAGAGCAAAACTCTGTCTCAAAACAAACAAATCAGTAAACATCTTAAAGTTTCTCCAAGTGTGTTCTCAGACTGGCAGCATTAGCATTAATTGGGAACTTGCAAAAATGCAAATTTAGACCCTAAACCATTGAATCACAAACTCTAGTGGTGAAACTCAGAGATCTGTGTTCTTTTCTCTACATTCCCGCCAAATTGTTTTTCTGGTTGACATAAGTGATCATGTTTGGAAAGTCTTCTCTCAGATAGTTTTCTCTATGGGGAAACACAGGAGATAAACTGTCTGAATTGCTGTGTATCTTTCCTTCACCCTGACAGATGGGCCACATCTTATCTGGGTACAGGATTGTTGGGCTATAGTCCTTTCTCTCAGTAGTCTTTAATTGACATGCCACTGTCCGTTCCAGCATTGAAGAAAAAAAGTCTAATTCCAGCACCATTCTTCTGTAGATAATATGTTCTTTTTAACTAGATTTTTGTAAGATTTTTCTCTTCCTCCTTTGAGTTCAAAATTTTTACCTGCAGATGTAAAAATTTTTCTCCATTAAAAAAAAAATCAATCCCCACTTATAGAGCCTTTCTAGACACTTTTTGGTAATCACCTCATAAAATTTTTTTTCCCATTTATTTTATTGCATTTTAGGTTTTGGGGTACATGTGAAGAACATGCAAGATTGTTGCATAGGTACACACGTGGCAGTGTGATTTGCTGCCTTCCTCCCCATCACCTACCTCCGGCATCTCTCCCCTTGCTATCTCTCCCCAGCTCCCCACCCCCCACCATCCCTCCCCATTTCCCCCCAACTGACCCCAGTGTGTAGTGCTCCCCGCCCTGTGTCCATGTGTTCTCATTGTTCAACACCCACCTATGAGTGAGAACATGTGGTGTTTGATCTTCTGCTCTTCTGTCAGTTTGCTGAGAATGATGGTTTCCAGGTTCATCCATGTCCCTACAAAGGACACAAACTCATCATTTTTGATGGCTGCATAATATTCCATGGTATATATGTGCCACATTTACCCTGTTCAGTCTATCATCGATGGGCATTTGGGTTGGTTCCAGGTCTTTGCTATTGTAAACAGTGCTGCAATGAACATTCGTGTGCACGTGTCCTTATAGTAGAACGATTTGTAATCCTTTGGATATATACCCAGTAATGGGATTGCTGGGTCAAATGGAATTTCTATTTCTAGGTCCTTGAGGAATCGCCACACTGTCTTCCACAATGGTTAAACTAATTTACACTCCCACCAACAGTGTAAAAGTGTTCCTATTTCTCCACATCCTCTCTGGCATCAGTTGTCTCCAGATTTTTTGGTGATCGCCATTCTAACTGGTGTGAGATGGTATCTCAATGTGGTTTTGATTTGCATTTCTCTGGTGACCAGTGATGATGAGCATTTTTTCATGTTTGTTGGCCTCATGTATGTCTTCTTCTGTAAAGTATCTGTTCATATCCTTTGCCCACTTTTGAATGGGCTTGTTAGTTTTTTTCTTGTAAATCTGTTTTAGTTCTTTGTAAATTCTGGATATCAGCCCTTTGTCAGTTGGGTAAACAGCAAAAATTTTTTCCTATTCTGTTGGTTGCTGGTTCACTCTAATGGCTGTTTCTTTTGCTGTGCAGAAGCTGTGAAGTTTGATTAGGTCCCATTCGTCTATTTTGGCTTTTGTTGTCAATGCTTTTGGTGTTTTGGTCATGAAGTCCTTGCCTACGCCTATGTCCTGAATGGTTTTGCCTAGATTTTCTTCTAGGGTTTTTATGGTGTTAGGTCTTATGTTTAAGTCTTTAATCCATCTGGAGTTAATTTTAGTGTAAGGTGTCAGGAAGGGGTCCAGTTTCTGCTTTCTGCACATGGCTAGCCAGTTTTCCCAACACCATTTATTAAACAGGGAATCCTTTCCCCATTGCTTGTTTTTGTCTGGTTTGTCAAAGATCAGATGGTTGTAGGTATGTTGTGTTGCCTCCGAGACCTCTGTTCTGTTCCATTGGTCTATATCTCTGTTTTGGTATCAGTACCATGATGTTTTGATTACTGTAGCCTTGTAGTATAGTTTGAA
>NW_022437046.1:223715-245247 GCF_009761245.1 Sapajus apella | reverse complement strand
GCTCTGATCTTAGCTATTTCTTGTCTTCTGCTAGACTTTGAGGTTTTTTGATCTTGCTCCTCTAGCTCTTTTAATTTTGACGATAGGGTGTCAATTTTTGGTCTCTCCTTGCTTCTCATGTGGGCAGTTATTGCTATATATTTTCCTCTAGAAACTGCTTTAAATGTGTCCCAGAGATTCTGGTATGTTGTGACTTCATTCTCGTTGGTTTCGAAGAACATCTTTATTTAGAAGTCTGATTCTGTCATTTCATCACACTCATTCTCCATCCAACCTTGTTCCCTTGCTGGTGAGGAGTTGTGATCCCTTGTAGGAGAAGAGGTGTTCTGGTTTCAGGTGTTTTCATCCTTTTTGTGCTGGTTTCTTCTCATCTGTAAGGATTTATCCACCTGTCAACTTTGTAGTTGCTGGCTTTCAGATTGGGTCTCAAATCTTTCAGATTGACGTTCTGTTTGTTGATGATGAGGTTATTTCTGTTTCTTGGTTTTCCTTCTGACAGTCTGGCCCCTCTGCTGTAGGTCTGCTGAGGTTCACTCCAGGCCCTGCTTGCCTGGGGTTCACCTGCAGCAGCTGCTGAACAGTAAGGGTTGTTACCAGTTTTCTTCTTCTGCTATCTTTGTCCCAGAAGGATACCCGCCTAGTGTCAATCTGATCTCTCCTTTATGAGGTGTCTCTTTGGATATATAGGGGTCAGGGAGCTGCTTGAGGAGATGGTCTCTTCTTTATAGGAGCTCAAATGCTGAGCTGTGAGCTCTGTTGTTCATTCAGAGCTGATGGGCAGGTACGTTTAGGTCTGCTGCAGCAGAACTCATAAACCACTTTTTGTTCGCAGGTGCTCTGTCCCAGGGATTTAGGTCTTTATGAGTTTTGGTTATGCTGCTGCCTTGTCTCTTTTTTTTTTTTTTTCCTTCAGAGCTGCCCTGCCCAGCATGGAGGCAGCCTAGTCACTGTCTGCCTGTAGAGGCTTTGCTGAGCTGCTATGGGCTCCGCCCAGCTGCCGAGTGAACTTCCCTGCAGTCCTGTTTATATGGGTGTAGTTAGAACTGCTTTGGCGATGGTGGCCTGCCTCTATTGAGGCGGAGTCTCTCTGCAGTGGCGGGTTACCTTGGCAATGGCGGGCTGCCTCAGCAATGGCGGGTTGCCTTGGCAACGGCGGGCTGCCTCAGCATTGGCTGATTACCTCCATAGTGGTGGGCTGCCTCGGTAATGGCAGACGCCCCTCCCCCACAGAGCTGGACTGTCCCGGGTTCAGCTGTGCTTGCTGTGAAACTCTCAATCCAGAGTTTCTGGTTGCTGTTCTTTGATGGGGGTGGGACCAGCCGAGCCTGAACGCCTGGCTCCCTGCCTCAGAGCCTTTTTTAAGTTGGTGTTCCAGTCACCTGTTGAAGAGGCACTGGTGTCTGTTTTCTCCTGCGGCCACTCACTGCGCTGGCTTAAACAGCGGCACTGAGGTTTGTGGCCTTTTTTCTTTTTGCCCTGGAATCTACTGTCCTGGTTCTCTGCTCAGTCCCCTTTTTAAACAGAGGAATGGGTGACTTGCCGTGGCTCCAATCGCCAGCCAAAAGGGCACCCGGACCGGTGTATTTTGTATGGAGAACCGCTGCTCCAGGGCGCCGACAAAGCAGCCCCGTGGGGCAAAGCAATAGCGCCGGCCGGCACAGCCGCACTGGCTGAAACAGCCGCACTGGCGACCTGTGGAGCTCCTCTGCCTGGGAATTTCCTAGTCTGTGGGCAATAAAAATGCGGCATCCACTCACTCTCTGTGCTTTCACTGGGAGCTGCAATCCTGTGCTGTTCCTAAACAGCCATCTTGGATCCTCCGATGCAGGTTCTTTATTGTGTTGATTCTCTTTACCATTTGGCATGTTTTTGGAGTGGCTGGTACTGGGTGTTCCTTTATATGTGTAGAGCCTCTTTCAGGAGCTCTTGTAAAGCTGGCCTGGTGGTGATGAAATCTCTGAGTACTTGCATGTTCACAAAGGATTTTATTTTTCCTTCACTTATGAAGCTTAGTTTGGCTGGATAGGAGATTCTGGGTTGAAAGTTCTTTTCTTTAAGGTTGTTGAATATTGGCCCCCACTCTCTTCTGGCTTGTAGGGTTTCTGCTGAGAGATCTGCTGTGAGTCTGATAGGCTTCCCTTTGTCGGTAACCCGACCTTTCTCTTTGGCTGCCCTTAGTATTTTCTCCTTCATTTCAACCCTGGTGCATCTGACGATTATGTGCCTTGCGGTTGCTCTTCTTGAGGAATATCTTTGTGGTGTTCCCTATATTTCCTGGGCTTGAATATTTGCCTGCCTTGCTAGGTTGGGGAAGTTTTCCTGGATAATATCCTGAAGAATATTTTCCAGCTTGGATTCATTCTCTTTGTTGCATTCAGGTACACCTATCAAACGTAGATTAGTTCTTTTCACATAGTCCCACATTTCTTGGAGACTTTGTTCATTCCTTTTTACCCTTTTTTCTCCAGTCTTGCCTTCCCGTTTTATTTCATTGAGTTGATCTTCGACCTCTGATATCCTTTCTTCTGCTTGGTCAATTTGGCTGTTGATACTTGTGCATGCTTCGCGAAGTTCTCGTGTTGCGTTTTTCAGCTCCATCAATTCACTTATATTCCTTTCTGTTTTGTCCATTCTCGTTAGCATTTTGTCAAATCTTTTTTCAAGGTTCTTAGTTTCTTTGCATTGGATTAGAACATGTTCTTTTAGTTCACAAAAGTTTCTTACTACCCACCTTCTGAAGTCTGATTCTGTCATTTCATCACAGTCGTTCTCCCTCCAACCTTGTTCCCTTGCTGGTGAGGAGTTGTGATCCCTTGTAGGAGAGGTGTTCTGGTTTCGGGTGTTTTCATCCTTTTTGCACTGGTTTCTTCCCATCTTTAAGGATTTATCCACTTGTCGTCTTTGTAGTTGCTGGCTTTCAGATTGGGTCTCTGAGTGGATGTTCTGTTTGTTGATGATGAGGTTATTTCTGTTTCTTGGTTTTCCTTGTGACAGTCTGGCCCCTCTGCTGTAGGTCTGCTGCGGTCCACTCCAGGCCCTGCTTGCCTGGGGATCACCTGCAGCAGTCTCTGTGCTTTCACTGGGAGCTGCAATCCTGAGCTGTTCCTAAACAGCCATCTTGGATCCTCCCTACCTCATGAAAATTTAATAGCACAGGTATACTGCATATTTGTTTATGTACTGTATTTGTGCTTTGTACGTAAAGAGAGTGAGATTTTTGTTCACTCCCCCAAGACCCAATTTTTGCCCCATTAGGGACACTATCACCCCCTTTTCACCCCTTAAGAAAGCATGGTTTAACCTGAAACAGTGAGCCTTTTATTACAGTTCAAGGAATCTATTCTTTATTTATTGTCTCCCCTCCATTAATACCTTTTACTCCTGTGACATTTTGTTATTCTTGATTTATCCTCCAAGTCCCTTATCTTTTCCTCATGGTTTCTTATATTTTTGCTGCTTGTTTTGAAATATTTGTCAAATCAAATTTGGATCTTAAGAAAGACCATCTCTTATTTGAATTCACTCACTAAATTATTTATTAGAAAAATCATGGTTTTGTCTCAAAGTGTGGCCCCTCAAATTTTTTTTAAATGGGGTAGGTTTTTTTGTCTTGTAAATTTAAGTTCCTTATAGATGCTGGATATTAGTCCTTTGTCAGATGCATAGTTTGCAAATATTTTCTCCCATTCTGTAGGTTATATACTGTGTTGATAGTTTCTTTTGCTGTGCAGAGACTCCTAAGTTTAACCAGATCCCACTTGTCAATTTTTCCTTTTGTTGTTCCTTTGGTGTCTTTGTAATGAAATATTTGTGCTTTCCTATGTCCAGGGAAAGACTCCTATGTCCAGGGAAAGACTTCCTATGTCCAGGGAAAGACAATCTAGGCAATACCATAACCAGGATGGTATTGCCTAGGTTGTCTTTCAGAGTTTTGGTAGTTTGGCATTTTACATTTAGATCTTTAATCCATCTTGAGTTGATTTTTGTATATGGTATAAGGAAGGGATCCAGTGACAATATTCTGCATATGGCTAGCCAGTTGTCCTAGCACTATTTATTGAATAAGGGAGTGCTTTCCCCATTGCTTGTTTTTGTCAGGTTTGTCAAAGATCAGATGGTCATAGGTGTGGGGCCTTATTTCTGGGCTCTCTATTGTTCCATTTGTCTATGTACTTGTTTCTGTACCCATACCATGCTGTTTTGATTACTGGAGCCCTGTAGTATACTTTGATATTGGGTAATGTGATGCCTTCAACTTTGTTCTTTTTCCTTAGGATTGTCTTGGCTATTTAGTCTCTTCTTTGGTTCCATATATGTTTTAAGAGGTTTTTGTTGTTGTTGTTTCTTCTGTAAAGAATGTCATTGGTAGTTTGATAGGAATAGCATTGAAATTGTAAATTGCTTTGGGCAGTATGGCCATTTTAATGATTCTATCCATGAGCATGAGATTTTTTTTCCTTTTCTGTGTGTCTTCTCTGATTTCTCTGAGCAGTGTTTTGTAATTCTTGTCGTAGAGATCTTTCACCTCCCTGGTTAGCTGTAATCCTAGGTATTTTATTGTTTTTGTGGAAATTATGAATGGGACAGCCTTTCTGATCTGGCTCTTGTCTTGGCTGTTGTTGATGTATAGGAATGCTAGTGATTTTTGTACCTTGATTTTGTATCCTGAAACTTTGCAGAAGTTGTTTTGTACCTTGATTTTGTATCCTGAAACTTTACTGAAGGAGATTTTGGGCTAAGACTATGTGGTTTTCTAGATATAAGATTACATAGTCTGCAAAAAGAGATAGTTTGTTTTCCTCTCTTCCTATTTGGATGCTTTTTTATTTCTTTTTCTTGCCTGATTTCTCTGGCCAAGACTTTCAATACTATGTTGAATAGGAGTGGTGAGAGAGGGCATCCTTGTTTTGTGCCAGTTTTCAAGGGGAATGCTTGCAGCTTTTGCCCATTCGGTAAAATATTGTCTGTGGATTTGTCATATATGGATGTTATTATCCTGAGGTATGTTCCTTCAATACCTAGTTTATTGAGAGTTTTTAACATGAAGGGATTTTGAATTTTATTGAAAGTCTTTTCTGCATCTCTTGAGATAATCACGTGATTTTTTTCTTTATTTCTGTTTATGTGATGAATTGCATTTTTTGTTTTGCATATGCTGAACCAACCTTGCATCCTGGGGATGATGCCCACTTGATTGTGGCGGATTAGCTTTTTGATGTGCTGCTGGATTTAGTTTGTAAATATTTATTTATTTATATATTTATTATATATATTTTATTGCACTTTAAGTTCTGGGGTACATGTGCAGAACATGCAGGATTGTTGCCTAGGTACATACATGTCAATGTGGTTTGCTGCCTCCATCCCCCTGTTATATCTGGCATTTCTTCCCATGTTATCCCTCCCAAAACACCCTACCCCCTGGTGCCCCTCCCCTATTTGTCCCCAACAGACCCCAGTGTGTGATGCTCCCCTCCCTGTGTCCATGTGTTCTCATTGTTTAACACCCACTTATGAGTGAGAACATGTGGTGTTTGATTTTCTGTTCTTGCATCAGTTTGCAGAGAATGATGGTTTACAGATTCATCCATGTCCCTACAAAGGACACAAACACACCATTTTTTATGGCTGCATAGTATTCCATGGTGTATATGTGTTACAGTTTCCTTGTCTAGCCTATCATTGATGGGCATTTGGGTTGGTTCCAGGTCTTTGCTATTGTAAACAGTGCTGCAATGAACATACACTTGCACGTATCTTTATAATAGAACAATTTATAATCCTTGGGATATATACCCAGTAATGTGATTGCTGGGTCAAATGGAATTTCTATTTCTAGGTCCCTGAGGAATCGCCACAGTGTTTTCCACAATGGTTAAACTAATTTACACTCCCACCAACAGTGTAAAACCATTCTTATTTCTCCACATCCTCTCCAGCATCTGTTGTTTCCAGATTTTTTAAATGATCACCATTCTAACTGGCATGAGATAGTATTTTATTGTGGTTTTGATTTGCATTTCTGTAACAACCAGTGATGATGAGCATTTTTTCATGTTTGTTGGCCTCATATATGTCTTCTTTTGAAAAGTGTCTGTTCATATCCTTCACTCACTTTTTGATGGGGTTGTTTGTTTTTTTCTTGTAAATCTGTTTTAGTTGTCCATAGATTTTGCATATTAGCCCTTTGTCAGATGGGTAGATTGCAAAAATTTTTTCCTATTCTGTTGGTTGCTGGTTCACTCTAATGATTGTTTCTTTTGCTGTAAAGAAGCTCTGGAGTTTAATTAGATCCCATTTGTCTATTTTGACTTTTGTTGACAATGCTTTTGGTGTTTTAGTCATGAAGTCTTTGCCTGTGCCTATGTCCTGAATGATTTTGCCTCGGTTTTCTTCTAGGGTTTTTATGGTGTTAGGTCTTATGTTTAAGTCTTCAATCCATCTGGAGTTAATTTTAGTGTAAGGTGTCAGGAAGTGGTTCAGTTTCTGCTTTCTGCACATGGCTAGCCAGTTTTCCCAACACCATTTATTAAACAGGGAATCCTTTCCCCATTGCTTATTTTTGTCAGGTTTGTCAAATATCAGATGATTGTAGATGTGTGACATTTCCTCCAAGGCCTCCGTTCTGTTCCATTGGTCTATATCTCTGTTTTGGTACCAGTATCATGCTGTTTTTTTTTTTTTTAAGTGTTTTTAAATTTTATTTATTTATTTTTTTAAAGATGGGGTTTCACCATGTTGGTCAGGCTGGTCTTGAACTCCCGACCTCAGGTGACCCACATGCCTTGGCCTCCGAAGTGCTTGGATTACAGGCGTGAGCCACCACACCCAGCCTAAACCATGCTGTTTTGATTACTGTAGCCTTGCAGTATAGTTTGAAGTCAGGTAGCGTGACGCCTCCAGCTTTGTTCTTTTTGCTTAGGATTGTATTGGCTATGTGGGCTCTCCTTTGGTTCCATATGAAGTTTAAGGTGTTTTTTTTTTCAGTTCTGTGAAGAGGGTCATAGGTAGCTTGATGGGGATAGCATTGAATCTATAAATTACTTTGGGCAATGTGGCCATTTCACAATATTGATTCTTTCCAACCATGAGCATGAAATATTTTTCATCTGTTGGTGTCATCTCTTATTTCCTTGAGCAGTGGTTTGTAGTTCTCCTTGAAGAGGTCCTTTACATCCTTTGTTAGTTGTATTTCTAGGTACTTTATTCTCTTTGTAGCAATTGTGAATGGCAGTTCGTTCTTGATTTGGCTCTCTTTCAGTCTGTTATTCATATATAGGAATGCTTGTGATTTCTGCACATTGATTTTGTATCCTGAGATTTTGCCAAAGTTGCTTATCAGCTTAAGGAGATTTTGGGCTGAGATGATGGGGTCTTCTAAATACACAATCATGTCATCTGCAAATAGAAACAATTTGACTTCTTCCTTTCCTAATTGAATACGCTTTATTTCTTTTTCTTGCCTGATTTCTCTGGCTAGAACTTCCAATACAATATTAAATAGGAGTGTTGAAAGAAGGCATCCTTGTCTAATGCCAGTTTTCAAAGGGAATGCTTTTTGTCTTTGCCCATTCAGTATGACATTGTATGTGGGTTTGTCACAAATAACTTTTATTATTTTGAGATACATTCTGTCCATACCTAGTTTATTGAGAGTCTTAGCACAAAGGGCTGTTGACTTTTGTCAAAGGCCTTCTCTGCATCTATTGAGATAATCATGTGGTTTTTGTCTTTGGTTCTGTTTATATGGTGAATTACGTTTATAGACTTGTGTATGTTGAACCAGCCTTGCATCCCCAGGATGAAGCCTACTTGATCATGATGGATAAGCTTATTGATGTGCTGTTGGGTTCGGTTTGCCGGTATTTTATTGAAGATTTTTGCATTTATGTTCATCATGGATATTGGCCTGAAATTTTCTTTTTTTCGTGAAGTCTCTGCCAGGTTTTGTTATGAGGTTGATGTTGGTCTCATAAAATGATTTGGGAAAGATTTCCTCTTTTTGGATTGGTTGGAATTGTTTCAGAAGGAGTGGTACCAGCTCCTCTTTGTATGTCTGGTAGAATTCGGCTGGACCTATCTGGACCTGGGCTTTTTTTGGTTGGTAGGCTATTAATTGCTGCCTCAACTTCAGCCCTTGTTATTGGTCTATTCAACTTCTTCCTGGTTTAGGATTGTGAGGGTGCAAGTGTCCAGGAATTTATCCATTTCTTCCAGGTTTACTGGTTTATGTGCATAGAGTTGCTTGTAGTAATCTGTGATGGAAGTTTGTATTTCTGTGGAAGTGGTGGTGATATCTCCTTTATTGTTTTTTATTGCATCTATTTGATTCTTCTCTCTTTTCATTTTTATTAATCTGGCTAGTGGTCTGTCTATTTTGTTGATCTTTTGAAAAAACCGGCTCCTGGATTCATTGATTTTTTTGAAGGGTTTTTTGTGTCTCTGTCTCCCACAGTTCTGCTCTGATCTTAGTTATTTCTTGTCTTCTGCTAGCTTTTGAGTTTTTTTGATCTTGCTCCTCTAGCTCTTTCAATTTTGATGATAGAGTGTCAGTTTTAGATCTCTCCTTACTTCTCATGTGGACATTTATTGCTATAAATTTTCCTCTAGACACTGCTTTAAATGTGTCCCAGAGATTCTTGTATGCTGTGTCTTCATTCTCTTTGGTTTTGAAGGACATATTTATTTCTGCCTTCATTTCATTGTTTATCCAGTCAACATTCAAGAGCCAGTTGTTCAGTGTCCATGAAGCTGCGTGGTTCTGAGTTAGTTTCTGCTTTCTGAGTTCTAACTCAGTTGCACCGTGGTCTGAGAGACTGTTTGTTATAATTTTCATTCTTTTGCACTTGCTGAGGAGTGATTTACTTCCAATTATGTGGTCAATTTTAGAGTAGGTGCAATGTGGTGCTGAGAAGAAGGTATATTCTGTGGATTTGGGGTGGAGAGTTCTGTAAATATCTATTAGGTTTGCTTGATCTAGCTCTGAGTTCAAGTCCTGGATATCCTTGCTAATTTTCTATCTCGTTGATCTGTCTAATATTGACAACGGGGTGTTAAAATCTCCCATTATTATTCTGTGGGAGTCTAAATCTCTTTGTAAGTCCTTAATAAATTGCCTTGTGTATGGGTGCTCCTGTATTGAGTGCGCATATATTTAGGATCATTAGCTCTTCTTGTTGCATTGATCCTTTTACCATTATGTAATGTCCTTTTTTGTCTGTTTTGATCTTTGTTGGTTTAAAGTCTATTTTATGAGACGAGAATTGCAACTCTTGCTTGTTTTTGCTCTCCATTTGCTTGGTAAATCTTCCTCCATCCCTTTATCTTGAGCCTTTGTGTATCCTTGCATGTAAGATGGGTTTCCTGGATACAGCACACGGATGGGTTTTGGCTTTTTATCCAATTTGCCAGTCTGTGTCTTTTGATTGGGACATTTATCCCATTTACATATATGGTTAATATTGTTATGTATGAATTTGATACTGCCATTTTGGTGCTAGCTGGCTGTTTTGCCCGTTAGTTGATGCAGTTTCTTCATTATGTTGATGCTCTTTAACATTTGGTATGTTTTTGGAGTGGCTGGTACTGGTTTTTCCTTTCTATGTTTAGTGCTTCTTTCAGGAGCTCTTATAAAGCAAGCCTGGTGGTGATGAAATCTCTCAGTACTTGCTTGTTTATGAAGAATTTTATTTTTCCTTCACTTATGAAGCTTAGTTTTGCTGGATATGAAATTCTGGGCTGAAAGTTCTTTTCTTTAAGGATGTTGAATATTGGCCCCCACTCTCTTCTGGCTTGTAGGGTTTCTGCTGAGAGACCTGTGAATCTCATGGGCTTCCCTTTGTGGGTAACCCGACTTTTCTCTCTGGCTGCCCTTAGTATTTTCTCCTTCATTTCAACCCTGGTGAATCTCATGATTATGTGCCTTGGGGTTGCCCTTCTTTAGGAATATCTTTGTGGTGTTCTCTGTATTTCCTGGACTTGAATATTTGCCTGCCTTGCTAGGTTGGGGAAGTTTTCCTGGATGATATCCTGATGAGTATTTTCCAGCTTGGATTCATTCTCTCCGTCACATTCAGGTACACTTATCAAACATAGATTAGTTCTTTTCACATAGTCCCACATTTCTTGGAGACTTTGTTCATTCCTTTTTACCTTTTTTTCCTCTAATCTTGCCTTCTCGTTTTATTTCATTGAGTTGATCTTCGACCTCTGATATCCTGTCTTCTGCTTGGTCAATTTGGCTGTTGAAACTTGTGCATGCCTCATGAAGTTCTCGTGTTGTGTTTTTCAGTTTCATCAATTCACTGATATTCCTCTCTAAGTTGTCTATTCTCGTTAACATTTCATCAAATCTTTTCTCAACGTTCCTAGTTTCTTGGCATTGGGTTAGAACATGTTCTTTCAGCTCACAGAAGTTTCTTATTACCCACTTTCTGAAGCCTGATTCCATCAGTTCATCACACTCTTTCTCCATCCAGCCTTGTTCACATGCTGATGAGGAGTAGTGATCCCTTGTAGGAGGAGAGGTGTTCTGGTTTTGGGTGCTTTCATACTTTTTGCACTGGTTTCTTCCCATCTTTGTGTATTTATCCACCCATCATCTTTGAAGTTGTTGACTTTCAGATTGGGTCTCTGAGTGGACGTCCAGTTTGTTGATGATGGTTATTTCCTTCTGTTTCTTAGTTTTCCTTCTAACAGCCTGGCCTCTCTGCTGTAGGACTGCTGAGGTGCACTCCAGGCTCTGTTTGCCTGGGGATCACCTGCAGCAGCTGCAGAACAGTCAGAGTTGCTGCCAGTTTCTTCTTCTCCTATCGTCGTCCCAGAAGGATACCTGCCAAATGTCAGTCTGAGCTCTCTTTTATGAGGTGACTCTTTGGATATATGGGGGTCAGGGAGCTGCTTGAGGAGACAGTCTGTCCTTTATAGGAGCTAAAGTGCTGAGCTGTGATCTCCGTTGTTCATTTAGAGCTGCTGGGCAGGTACATTTAAGTCTGCTTCAGCAGAACTCATAAACCCCCTTTTTTCCCCCCCAGGTACTCTGTCCCAGGTAGTTAGGGCTTTATTTATGCGTTTCCATTGTGCTGCTGCCTTTTTATCAGGGCTGCCCTGCCCAGCGAGGAGGCAGCCTAGTCACTGACTACCTGCAGGGGCTTTGCTGAGCTGCTGTGGGCTCCACCCAACTGCTGTGTGAACTTCCCTGCAGTCCTGTTTATAAGGGTGTAGTTAGGTCTGCCTCAGGAAAGCTGGCCCACCTCTGTAATGGCGGACTCTCTCTGTAGTGGCAGGTTGCCTTGGCAATGGCAGGCTGCCTCAGCAATGTCGGACTACCTCTGTAGCGATGGAGAGCCTTGGTAATGGCGGACGCCCCTCCCCCATGGAGCTGGACTGTCCCGCTGTTCAGCTGTGCTTGCTGTGAAACTCTCAACCCAGAGCGTTTCCAATTGCTGTTTTTTTGTAGGGGTGGGACCAGCTGAGCCTCATCACATGGCTCCCTGCCTCAGAGCCTTTTTTTAAGTTGAACAGTCGACTCTCTCCCAGGTGTTCCAGTCACCTGTTGAAAAGGTGCTGGGTATCAGCCCTTTGTCAGATGGGTAGACTGCAAAAATTTTTTCCCATTCTGTTGGTTGCTGGTTCACTCTACTGACTGTTTCTTTTGCCATGCAGAAGCTGTGGAGTTTGATTAGGTCCCATTCGTCTATTTTGGCTTTTGTTGCCAATGCTTTTGGTGTTTTGGTCATGAAGTCCTTGCCTACGCCTATGTCCTGGATGGTTTTGCCTAGATTTTCTTCTAGGGTTTTTACGGTGTTAGGTCTTATGTTTAAGTCTTTAATCCATCTGGAGTTAATTTTAGTGTAAGGTGTCAGGAAGGAATCCAGTTTCTGCTTTCTGCACATGGCTAGCCAGTTTTCCCAACACCATTTATTAAACAGGGAATCCTTTCCCCATTGCTTGTTTTTGTCAGGCTTGTCAAAGATCAGATATTTGTAGATATGTTGTGTTGCCTTCGAGGCTCTGTTCTGTTCCATTAGTCTATATCTCTGTTTTGGTACCAGATTTACAAGAAAAAAACCAAACAAGCCCATTCAAAAGTGGGCGAAGGATATTAACAGACACTTTACAAAAGAAGGCATACATGAGGCCAACAAACATATGAAAAAATGCTCATCATCACTGGTCATTAGAGAAATGCAAATCAAAACTACATTGAGATACCATCTCACAACAGTTAGAATGGTGATCATTAAAAAATCTAGAGACAACAGATGCTGGAGAGGATGTGGAGAAATAGGAACACTTTTACACTGTTGGTGGGAGTGTAAATTAGTTCAACCATTGTGGAAGACAGTGTGGCAATTCCTTAAGAACCTAGAAATAGAAATTCTATTTGACCCAGCAATCCCATTACTGGGTATATATCCAAAGGATTATAAATCCTTCTACTATAAGGACACATGCACACGAATGTTCATTGCAGCACTGTTTACAATAGCAAAGACCTGGAACCTACCCAAATGCCCATTGATGATAGACTGCACAGGGAAAATGTGGCACATATACACCATGGAATATTATGCAGCCATCAAAAACGATGAGCTTGTGTCCTTTGTAGGGACATGGATGAACCTGGAAACCATCATTCTCAACAAACTGACACAAGAGCAGAAAATCAAACACTGCATGTTCTCACTCATAGGCAGGTGTTGAACAATGAGAACACATGGACACAGGGAGGGGAGCACTACACACTGGGGTCTGTTGGGGGGAATGGGGGAGGGACATTGGGGGGTTGGGAGTTGGGGAGAGAGCATGGGGAGAAATGCCAGATATAGGTGAAGGGGAGGAAGGCAGCAAATCACACTGCCATGTGTGTACCTATGCAACAATCTTGCATGTTCTTCACATGTACCCCAAAATCTAAAATGTAATAAAAAATAAAAATAAAAAAAAAGAAAAAAGAAAAGGCACTGGGGTCTGTGTGATTTCCTGTGCAGTGACCGACTGCACCAGCTGAAATAGCAGTGCTGAGATTCATGGCTTTTTTTTGCCCGGGAGTCTCCTGGCCTGGCTCTCTGCTTAAGTTCTTTTTTTAATCAGATGAATGGGTGGCTCTGCCTTCCTGGAGCTCCAATCACCAGCTAAAATGGTGTCTGGACCCGTGTATTTTGTATGGAGAACCGCCACCCCAGGGCGCTGGCAAAGCAACTGCGCTGGCCAAACCAGCCGCGCAGCCCACTCGTGGGGCTCCTCCACCTGGGAATCTCCTGGTCTGTGGGCGATAAAAATCCATCTGGAAATGTGGCATCCACTCACTCTCTGCGCTTTCACTGGGAGCTGCAATCCTGAGCTGCTCCTAATCGGCCATCTTGGATCCCACTCATCAAACCTTTTTTCAAGGTTCTTAGTTTCTTTGCATTGGGTTAGAACATGTTCTTTTAGCTCAGAGAAGTTTGTTATTACCCACCTTTTGAAGCCTCTTTCTGTCAATACATTGGATTCATTCTCCATCCAGCTTTGTTCCTTTGCTGGTGAGGGATTTTGATCCCTTGGAGGAGGAGAGGTGTTTTGGTTTTGCATGTTTTCATCCTTTTTGTGCTGTTTTCTTTCCATCTTTGTGGATTTATCTACCTGTGGTCTTTCTAGTGGTGACTTTCAGATGGTGTCTCTGAGTGGACATCCTTTTTGTTGATGATGAAGTTATTTCTTTCTGTTTTTTAGTTGTCCTTCTAACAGTCAGGCCCCTCTGCTGTAGGACTGCTGGAGATCCACTCCAGTTGTTGCTTTCCTGGGGATCACCTGCAGTGGCTGCAGAACAGTAAGTGTGCTGCTAGTTTCTTCTTCTCTTCTCTTCATCCCAGAAGGATAGCCACTTGATGTCAGCCTGAGCTTTCCTTTATAAAGTGTCTCTTTGGATATATGGTGGTCAGGGAGCTACTTGAGGAGACAGTCTGTCCCTTATAGGAGCTCAAATGCTGAGCAGTGAGCTCTGTTTGTTTAGAGCTGCTGAGCTGGTATGTTTATGTCTGCTTCAGTGAAACTCATAACTGGCTTTTTTCCCAGGTGCTCTGTCCTGGGAAGGTGGGGCTTTATTTATAAGTTCCTGATGTGCTGCTGCCTTTTTTCAGAGCTGCTCTGTCCAGTAAGGAGTTAGCCAATCACAGTCTGCCAACAAAGGTGTTGCTGAGCTGCCATGGGCTCTGTCCAGCTGCGATGTGAACTTCCTTGCAGTTTTGTTTATAGAGGTATAGTTAGAACTGCTTTGGTAATGGTGGTCTGCCTCAGTAATCACAGACTGCCTCTGTAATGGCAGACTGCCTCAGTAATGGCAGACTGCCTCGGTAATGGTGGAGTGCCTTGGTAGTGGCACACTGCCTTGGTAATGGATAACGACCTTCCCCCAATAGAGCTGAACCGTCCCTAGTCCATCTGCACTTGCTGTGAAACTCTACATCCTGAGCATTTCAGATTGCTAGTCTTTGTGGGGGTGGGATCTGCCAAGCCAGATCACCTGGCTCCCTGTTTCAGCCCCCTTTTTTTCAGTTGAATGGGTGGCTCTGTCTCCCAGGCATTCCAGGCATCAGTTGAAATGGGTGCCCAGATTTGTGTGAGTTTTTGTGCAGAGACCTCATGTGCCAGCTGAAACAGCCATGCTGGAAACTCGTGGCACTTTTCAGCCCAGGAATCTCCTTGTCTATGGGCAGTAATAACTCGTTTGGACATGTGATGATCACTTACCTTCTGCATTGTTCTCACTGGGAACTGCACTCCAGAGCTGTTCCTGTTTGGCCATCTTCTGAAATACTATTTTCTGACATGTTTTAAGCTTTGAATAGCTGTACTTTATTTCTGTCATGAATATTTCTTCTGCCATTCTCCCTAATGTACTCTGTATATTCAAATTTTGCCTCTTGCAAAAATTATTTCAAAAAGTCATTTGATTCTTATATTTTAGAATGAATTGTTATATGCATGTGTATATATATTTTGCATACCTCTCAGAGCACAAAGTGTAGCAAAAGTTTATTATTTCTCATGAATATGACATTTTTACTTACACTGTTAATTGCTTGGAAATACATATTTAACAATAGTCCAGTGCTGTCTGAAATACAGTATACACATAATATATTAATAATTAAACACATAATTGGTGAAGTATCAGGAATAAGTTTTTTAAGAGATGGGGCCTTTACTGTGCTACTCAGGTTGGTCTTGAACTACTAACCTCAAAGGATTCTTTCTCCTTAGCTTCCCAAAGTTCTGGGATTACAGACAGGAGCCACTGCTCCTGGCCAGAAACAAGTTCTAAAGAGTAACACTTGAAGTGCTGCAATGAACATATGTGTGCATGTGTCTTTATAATCGAACAGTTTATAATCCTTTGGGCATATACCCAGTAATGGGATTGCTGGGTCAAATGATATTTCTATTTCTACATCCTTGAGGAATCACCACACTGTCTTCCACAATGGTTGAACTAATTTACATTCCCACCAACAGTGGAACCAAACCAAATGGCCATCAAAGATAGACTGGATAAAGAAAATGTGGCACATATACACCATGGAATACTATGCAGCCATAAAAAGGATGAGTTCATGTCCTTTGCAGGGACATGGATGAATGTGGAAACCATCATTCTCAGCAAACTGACACAAGAACAGAAAACCAAACACTGCATGTTCTCACTTATAAGTGGGTATTGAACAATGAGAACACATGGACACAGGGAGGGAACATCACACACTGGGGTCTCTTGGGGGGTTGGGGCCAGGGGTTGTGATAGCAGGGGGTGGGGAGACTGGGGAGGGATAACATTAGGAGAAATACTTAATGTAGGTGATAGGGGGCTGGAGTCAGCAAACCACCTTGGCATGTGTATACCTATGTAACAATCCTGTAAGATCTGCACATATACCCCAGAACTTAAAAGAAAATTCAAAATAGTGAAAACAACAACAACAACAACAACAATAACAACAACAAATAGCCAGAAGAGTGAATTTTGAATGTTCCCAACAGGAAGAAGTGATAAATGTTTGAGATGATGGCTATGCTAACTACCCTGACCTGATAATTATACATTGTATACATGTATCAAAATATCACACTGTATGCCATAAATATGTACAATTATTATATATCAACTAAAATAATATAAGAAAAAAGTAACACTTGCTAATTAGTTACAGCACACATATAATGTGAAATATAATAGAGCAGTGAGAAATAATAAACATGGGTTTTTGCCCTTGGTGATGGAACTATGCTCTCAGTGTTTGTAGGAGAGAGAGAAGTTTCAGATCAGAAAGTTAAATACGAGCCACTAAAATATATTTTCTGATAAATATATGTATCGACATAGTAAAATTATATTAATGGTGAATATAAATAAATCATAAGATAGGGTTAGTTTTGCAATAAATTTAGTCTAACATTTATTCATGGAACATGATTTACACACATAAGAATAAGTAAAACATTTCTAAAAAGGAAGTATGGTCAAACACGATTGACTAGTATTTCCTTTAATGTAAGAAATGAGGAGACAAATTATCTCAGGTTTCACTTATCTGAAAATATTTTAACTTTGATAAAAATATAATGTTGTGGGTATAGAATTTTCAGTTGACAAGGATTTTCCCAGAATTTAAAAAATGTCCTACTGCTATATTTCTCAAATCTTTTGAGAATTCACCTGAAAGTTTCATTGTTGCTACTTCAAATGTATTATGCCTTTATCTTTGGATGCTTTTAAGGTTTTCTTTTGTCTTTTTGTTTATTATCTTATATCTATGTGTGGTTTATTTGGCATGTTTTCTTCTTGGGATTTTTTTTTTTTTGAGACAGAGCCTCACTCTGTCACCCAGGCTGGAGTGCAGTGGTCCAATCTTGGCTCACTGCAACCTTCATCTCCTGGGTTCAAGTGATTCTCCTGCCTCAGCCTCCCAAGTATCTGGGACTACAGGTGCCTGCCA
Organism: Sapajus apella; assembly: GCF_009761245.1. Classification (NCBI taxonomy): domain Eukaryota; kingdom Metazoa; phylum Chordata; class Mammalia; order Primates; family Cebidae; genus Sapajus; species Sapajus apella. Next base: position 228,271 of record NW_022437046.1, on the reverse strand, counting down.
CCATGCCTGGCTAATCTTTTTTTTTATTTTTTATTTTTTTTATTTTTAGTAGAGACGGGGGTTTCACTCTGTTGGCCGGGCTGGTCTTGAACTACTTACATTGTGATCCATCTGCCTTGGCTTCCCAAAATGTTGTTATTACAGGCGTGAGTCACTGCACCTGGCCCCTTCTTGGGATTTTCTAAGCTTCTTAAATATGTGAGTTTATATTTTTCATTAGTTTTGGAAAAATTTCAGCCATTATCTCCTTGAACATTATTTCTGCCCCATTTTCTCTCTCCTCTTCCAGCATAGTTATATTAGATATATTGAGTGTGTCCTTCTGGACATAAAAGATTATACTCTTGGACATATATTTTGACTGAACATTTTATTTTTCTCTTGTTGTACATAATTTGCATTATATCAACAAGACAGAAGCATTAATTAGTATCTTTTTTGAGATGGAGTCTCCCAGGCTGGAGTGCAGTGGTGCAATCTCAGCTCACTGCAACCTCTGCCTCCTGGATTCAAACGATTCTCCTACCTCAGCCTCCCAAGTAGCTGGGACTACAGGTGCACACCACCACACCCAGCTAATTTTTGTATTTTTAGTAGAGATGGGGTTTCACCGTGTTGGCCAGGATGATCTCGATTTCTTGACCTTGTGATCTACCTGCCTCAGCCTTCCAAAGTGCTAGGATTACAGGCATGAGCCACCACACCCGGCCTAGTGTGCTTCTTACAGTTACATATTTTTTCCCAAAATGCTAACCATGATTTTAAAGAATATCAGAAATTTCCAGACTTTTCTATTTCTGTCAATCTTGTCAGAGTGATTTTAGTCATTTCTATGATTTTTAACAGTCTACAATTTCAACTAACAATTTTGTGTTTCTCCTGAAGAGAGTATAGTTGTACATTGCCCTGTATTTTATGTCACAGAGCTTTTTTGACATAGGAAAATAACAGTGCAATTTGTGGTTTTATGTTGTCAATGATAATTTTTCTCTCCTCTTGTTTTAACCTCTCAGTAGCATTTGAAGCATTGTTCTGTCCTTGATTTATCTACTCAGTTTTTATGGTATCAACTTGCTCCTATACCTCCCCAACAATTTTTCAAGATTCAATCAGAAAAAAATGTATAAATCATATCTTCAAATGTTAACATTTGCATACTTGACCCAACCTGATTAGACTTCTGCTCACCTTATCTACTTTATCTTCTACTTCACCTCCACACATACTCTGCTACAACTTTCTATTCTTTGAACTCTTCAACCTAATTTTAGAAATTGGCTTTTTGAAATTTCTTTTTCCTGTGCTGCAAATGCTCTCACTGCCTATTTTTTATGGCTTACTGCTTAATAGGTAAGTTTCAGCCCCCATGCCCCCTTCTCAGTGAAAAGTTCTCTGACCAGCTAATTTTGATTATATATACCCAAAGAGGGGATGAAAGATTTTCAAGCCAGAATTCATAAAAGAAATATATCACAGGTCAACCTTTGATGAATGGGGGAGTTTAGCCACCCATTCTCAGATCAGGCAGCTGGTTTTAAGATAAGATTCGAGAATTTATGTTAATCTCTGTAGAGATACCCCTGATTTATTTTGACCTTATTAAAATGTTGATTATTTTGCCTAAAACTAATCTGTACCCTAAAGCCTATAATAACTTAATCTTTTCATTCATTTAGTGAGACATCCCATTGTTCCTCTGGTCTCCCTCTTTGCAATTGGTTAAAAAACAAAAACAGAAACCAAGACAACCCTGAATTTGTTGGATAACAAGCTTCTGTCTAAGGTCATAGATTGATTAGGCTAGAATAGTGTCATTGATGTCTAATCTTCTACTCCATTCAAGATTCTACACACACTGAATTTCTTTTTGATAGCTAAACATTGCCATGGGTACTTCGATTGTGTACTTCTAGCTATTAGAAGAAGGCTATCATTTTTGCAGAAATAAAACTTCATTAAAAATTTCTCTGTTAAGAAACTATAATTTTTATTATATAAAAATTTATGATTTAAATTATAATTTTACTGATACTGACATCTTAATTTGACAAATTTTTAATTACTTTTAGTATAGTTGACAAGCACAAATGATCCTAGTTTTCATAACATGTATTAACAATTTGTATATATTCTACTTGACCAAGAGTGTATCAAATGTAATAAGAAAACTTCAAGAATCTACCTAAAAAGTAGCATAGATCACATGAGAAAATTTATGGATAATCTTGTTTATGACAAGTTTATTGATACTGGCAAATCATCTGAAATAAATATTCAATAAGAATCTATAGGTTGGCTAAAATGATAGATTTTGGAATACATTGTTTATATGAAAACAGGCAGTATTAAATAAAGTTACATAAATATGTGAAGTACATTTTGTACTAAAGGAAATTCTTGTCATGTAACATTAAGTAAAAATATAATAATCATTACACAATATAGAAATACATGAAGATATGATTAAATAAAAATTTTTCTAATAATTATTTTTAGGAGCGTAATTATGGGTAATTATAACATATTTTTAAAGAGATGTATTGTTGAAATATTACATATATCAATTTAAAATCTAAAATAAATAGAATAAAGAAAGACTAAGAAATGGGCTTACATTAGAATCAGGACAATTTCTGAAGTTAAAAAGAGAAGGGAAACACCCAGAAAAAATGTCTGGTGACTTGACTACATAAAATGTAGGTCCTCCTATATAACTAGAATTAAGGAACTGATAAAGAAATTCTTGTGAAAAAAGATTAATTTTTGGGAAAATTGTAAAATGTGAAATATACTATATGTTAAATATGAAACAGTTACATTGGTAACCAATTATGATAAATTCTTAAATTGTTATAATTTGCAGCTAGTTAAAATATGTTTCAAGTACAATAAATACTTGTTTGATTTCAATTATGTTTCAAAGTTCAAGTAAGAGATAAACAGACTTGTACCATAAATACAAGAGTCAGAAAAGGAAGTTCTTTGTGCATTTAAATATTTTCCAAATAGTGTACAATGAGAATTTTATACTTTTCCTTTTTTTTTTTTTAACAGTTGCTTCTTTTTTTTTTTTTTTTTTATTACATTTTAGGTTTTGGGGTACATGTGAAGAACATGCAAGACTATTGCATAGGTACATGCATGGCAGTGTGATTTGCTGCCTTCCTCCCCTTCACCTATATCTGGCTTTTCTCCCCATGCTATCCCTCCCCACCTCCTCATCCCCCCATCCTTCCCCCATTTCCCCCAAACAGACCACAGTGTGTAGTGCTCCCCTCCCTGTGTCTATGTGTTCTCATTGTTCAACACTCGCCTATGAGTGAGAACATGCGGTGTTTGATTTTCTGCTCTTGTGTCAGTTTGCTGAGGATGATGGTTTCCAGGTTCATCCATGTCCCTGCAAAGGACATGAACTAATCATTTTTGATGGCTGCATAATATTCCATGGTGTATATGTACCACATTTTCCCTGTCCAGTCTATTATCGATGGGCATTTGGGTTGGTTCCAGGTCTTTGCTATTGTAAACAGTACTGCAATGAACATTTGTGTACATGTGTCCTTATAGTAGAACGATTTATAATCCTTTGGATATATACCCAGTAATGGGATTGCTGGGTCAAATGGAATTTCTATTTCTAGGTCCTTAAGGAATCGCCACACTGTCTTCCACAATGGTTGAACTAATTTACACTCCCACCAACAGTGTAAAAGTGTTCCTTTTTCTCCACATCCTCTCCAGCATCTGCTGTCTCCAGATTTTTTAATGATCACCATTCTAACTGTTGTGAGATGGTATCTCAATGTAGTTTTGATTTGCATTTCTCTAATGACCAGTGATGATGAGCATTTTTTCATATGTTTGTTGGCCTCATGTATGTCTTCTTTTGTAAAGTGTCCGTTCGTATCCTTCACCAACTTTTGAATGGGCTTGTTTCGTTTTCTCTTATAGATCTGTTTTAGTTCTTTGTAAATTTTAGATAACAGCCCTTTGTCAGATGGGTAGACTGCAAATTTTTTCTGATTCTGTTGGTTGCCGATTCACTCTACTGACTGTTTCTTTTGCTGTGCAGAAGCTGTGGAGTTTGATTAGGTCCCATTTGTCTATTTTGGCTTTTGCTGTCAATGCTTTTGGTGTTTTGGTCATGAAGTCCTTGCCTACACCTATGTCCTGAATGGTTTTGCCTAGATTTTCTTCAAGGGTTTTTATGCTGTTAGGTCTTATGTTTAAGTATTTAATCCATCTGGAGTTAATTTTAGTGTAAGGTGTCAGGAAGGGGTCCAGTTTCTGCTTTCTGCACATGGCTATCCAGCTTTCCCAACACCATTTATTGAACAGGGAATCCTTTCCCCATTGCTTGTTTTTGTCTGGTTTGTCAAAGATCAGATGGTTGTATATGTTGTGTTGCCTCTGTGACCTCTGTTCTGTTCCATTGGTCTATATCTCTGTTTTGGTACCAGTACCATGATGTTTTGATTACTGTAGCCTTGTAGTATAGTTTGAAGTTCAGTAGTGTGATGCCTCCCGCTTTGTTCTTTTTGCTTAGAATTGACTTG
>NW_022437046.1:208166-223705 GCF_009761245.1 Sapajus apella | reverse complement strand
TTCTTTGATGGGGGTGGGACCAGCCGAGCCTGAATGCCTGGCTCCCTGCCTCAGAGCCTTTTTTAAGTTGGTGTTCCAGTCGCCTGTTGAAGAGGCGCTGGGGTCTGTTTGTTTTCCCCTGCGGCCACTCACTGTGCTGGCTTAAACAGTGGCACTGAGGTTTGTGGCGCTTTTTTTTTTTTTTTTGCCCTGAAATCTACTGTCCTGGTTCCCTGCTCAGTCCCCTTTTTAAACAGAAAAATGGGTGACTTCCCATGGCTCCAATCGCCCACCAAAAGGGCACCCGGACTGGTGTATTTTGTACAGAGAACCGCTGCTCCAGGGCGCCGACAAAGCAGCTTTGCAGTGCAAAGCAGTGGCGCCGGCCGGCACAGCCGTGCTGGCCAAAACAGCTGCGCTGGTGACCTGTGGAGCTCCTCTGCCTGGGAATTTCCTAGTCTGTGGGCAATAAAAATGCGGCGTCAAGTCACCCTCTGCGCTTTCACTGGGAGCTGCAATCCTGAGCTGTTCCTAAACGGCCATCTTGCCAAAGGTCTTCCCATTTGTCTATTTTGGCTTTTGTTGCCAATGCTTTTGGTGTTTTAGTCATGAAGTCCTTGCCTATGCCTATGTCCTGAATGGTTTTGCCTAGATTTTCTTCAAGGGTTTTTATGGTGTTAGGTCTTATGTTTAAGTATTTAATCCATCTGGAGTTAATTTTAGTGTAAGGTGTCAGGAAGGGGTCCAGTTTCTGTTTTCTGCACGTGGCTAGCCAGTTTTCCCAACACCATTTATTAAACAGGGAATCCTTTCCCCATTGCTTGTTTTTGTCAGGTTTGTTAAAGATCGGATGGTTGTAGACATGTTGTGTTGCCTCCGTGACCTCTGTTCTGTTCCATTGGTCTATATCTCTGTTTTGGTACCAGTACCATGATGTTTTGATTACTGTAGCCTTGTAGTATAGTTTGAAGTCCGGTAGTGTGATGCCTCCCGCTTTGTTCTTTTTGCTTAGAATTGACTTGGCTATGCGGGCTCTCTTTTGGTTCCATATGAAGTTTAAGGTGGTTTTTTCCAGTTCTGTGAAGAAGGTCATTGGTAGCTTGATGGGGATAGCATTGAATCTGTAAATTACTTTGGGCAGTATGGCCATTTTCACGATATTGATTCTTCCTAACCATGAACATGGAATGTTTCTCCATCTATTTGTGTCCTCTCTTATTTCGTTGAGCAGTGGCTTGTAGTTCTCCTTGAAGAGGTCCTTTACGTTCCTTGTTAGTTGTATTCCTAGGTATTTTATTCTCTTTGTGGCAATTATGAATGGCAGTTCGTTCTTGGTTTGGCTCTTTTTAAGACTGTTATTGGTGTATAGGAATGCTTGTGATTTTTGCACATTGATTTTGTATCCTGAGACTTTGCTGAACTTGCTTATCAGTTTCAGGAAATTTAGGGCAGAGACGATGGGGTCTTCTAGATATACAATCATGTCGTCTGCAAATAGAGACAATTTGACTTCCTCCATTCTTATTTGAATGCCCTTTATTTCTTTTTCTTGCCTCATTGCTCTGGCTAGAACTTCTAATGCTATATTGAATAGCAGTGGTGAGAGGGCATCCATGTCTGGTGCCACATTTCAACGGGAATGCTTCCAGTTTTTGCCCATTCGGGATGATATTGGCTGTTGGTTTGTCATAAATAGCTTTTATTATTTTGAGATACGTTCCGTCAATACCTATTTTATTGAGGGTTTTTAGCCTGAAGGCCTGTTGAATTTTGTCAAAGGCCTTCTCTGCATCAATTGAGATAATCATGTGGTTTTTGTCTTTGGTTCTGTTTATGTGGTGAATTACGTTTACAGACTTGCGTATGTTGAACCAGCCTTTCATCCCCGGGATGAAGCCTACTTGATCATGGTGGATAAACTTTTTGATGTGCTGTTGCAATCGGCTTGTCAGTATTTTATTGAAGATTTTTGCATCTCTGCTCATCATGGATATTGGCCTGAAGTTTTCTTTTTTTTGTTGAGTCTCTGCCGGATTTTGGTATCAGGATGTTGTTTGTCTCATAAAATGATTTGGGAAGGATTCCCTCTTTTTGGATTATTTGGAATAGTTTCAGAAGGAATGGTACCAGCTCCTCTTTGTATGTCTGGTAGAATTCGGCTGTGAACCCATCTGGACCTGGGCTTTTTTTGGGTGGTAGGCTCTTAATAGCTACCTCAACTTCAGACCTTGTTATTTGTCTATTCAGGGTTTCAACTTCTTCCTGGTTTAGGCTTGGGAGGAGGCAAGTATCCAGGAATTTATCGATTTCTTCCAGGTTTACTAGTTTATGTGCATTGAGTTGTTTGTAATAATCTCTGATGATGGTTTGAATTTCTGTGGAATCTGTGGTGATATCCCCTTTATCACTCTTTATTGCATCAATTTGGTTATTCTCTCTCTTCTTTTTTATTAATCTGGCTAGTGGTCTGTCTATTTTGTTGATCTTTTTGAAAAACCAGCTCCTGGATTTATTGATTTTTTGAAAGGTTTTTTTTGTGTTTCTGTCTCCTTCAGTTCTGCTCTGATCTTAGTTATTTCTTGTCTTCTGCTAGGTTTTGAGCTTTTTTGATCCTGCTCCTCTAGCTCTTTCAATTTTGATGCTAGGGTTTCAATTTTAGATCTCTCCTTGCTTCTCATGTGGGCACTTATTGCTCTATATTTTCCTCTAAAGACTGCTTTAAATGTGTCCCAGAGATTCTGGTATGTTGTGTCTTCGTTCTCATTCGTTTCAAAGAACATCTTTATTTCAGCCTTCATTTCATTGTTTATCCAGTCAACATTCAAAAGCCAGTTGTTTAGTGTCCATGAAGCTGTGTGGTTCTGAGTTAGTTTCTGCATTCTGAGCTCTAACTCAGTTGCACCGTGGTCTGAGAGACTGTTTGTTATGATTTCCATTCTTTTGCATTTGCTGAGGAGTGATTTATTTCCAATTATGTGGTCAATTTTAGAGTAGGTGTGATGTGGTGTTGAGAAGAATGTATATTCTGTGGACTTGGGGTGGAGAGTTCTGTAAATGTCTACTAGGTTTGCTTGTTTGAGGTCTGAGTTCAGGTCCTGGATATCCTTGTTAATTTTCTGTCTGGTTGATCTGTCTAATATTGACAATGGGGTGTTAAAATCTTCCACTGTTATTGTGTGGGAGTCTAAGTCTCTTTGTAAGTCATTAAGAACTTGCCTTATGTATCTGGGTGCTCCTGTATTGGGTGCATATATATTTAGGATCATTAGCTCTTCTTGTTACATTGATCCTTTTACCATGGTGTAATGTCCTTCTTTGTCTCTTTTGATCTTTGTTGCTTTAAAGTCTAATTTATCAGAGATGAGGATTACAACTCCTGCTTTTTTTTTTTGCTCTCCATTTGCTTGGTAAATCTTCCTCCATCCCTTTATTTTGAGCCTTTATGTATCCTTGCATGTGAGATGGGTTTCCTGGATACAGCACACTGACGGATTTTGGCTTTTATTGCAATATGCCAGTCTGTGTCTTTTGATTGGGGCATTTAGTCGATTTATATTTATGGATAAAATTGTTATGTGTGAATTTGATACGCCATTTTGATCCTAGCTGGCTGTTTTGTTCGTTAGTTGATGCAGATTCTTTATTGTGTTGATTCTCTTTACCATTTGGTATGTTTTTCGAGTGGCTGGTACTGGTTGTTTCTTTATATGTGTAGAGCGTCTTTCAGGAGCTCTTGTAAAGCAGGTTGGTGGTGATGAAATCTCTGAGTACTTGCTTGTTCACAAAGGATTTTATTTTTCCTTCACTTATGAAGCTTAGTTTCGCTGGATAGGAGATTCTGGGTTGAAAGTTCTTTTCTTTAAGGATGTTGAATATTGGCCCCCACTCTCTTCTGGCTTGTAGGGTTTCTGCTGAGAGATCTGCTGTGAGTCTGATAGGCTTCCCTTTGTGGGTAACCCAACCTTTCTCTCTGGCTGCCCTTAGTATTTTCTCCTTCATTTCAACCCTGGTGAATCTCACGATTATGTGCCTTGGGGTTGCCCTTCTTTAGGAATATCTTTGTGGTGTTCTCTGTATTTCCTGGACTTGAATATTGGCCTGCCTAGCCAAGTTGGGGAAGTTTTCCTGGATGATATCCTGATGAGTATTTTCCAGCTTGGATTCATTCTCTCCGTCACATTCAGGTATGCTTATCAAACATAGATTAGTTCTTTTCACATAGTCCCACATTTCTTGGAGACTTTGTTCATTCCTTTTTATCTTTTTTTCTCTAATCTTGCCGTCTCGTTTTATTTCATTGAGTTGATCTTCGACCTCTGATATCCTGTCTTCTGCTTGGTCAATTTGGCTGTTGAAACTTGTGCATGCCTCATGAAGTTCTCGTGTTGTGTTTTTCAGTTCCATCAATTCACTGATATTCCTCTCTATCTTGTCCATCTCGTTAGCATTTCGTCAAATCTTTTTTCAATGTTCTTAGTTTCCTTCATTGGGTTAGAACATGTTGTTTTAGCTCACTGTAGTTTCTTATTACCCACCTTCTGAAGTCTGATTCTGTCATTTCATCATACTCTTTCTCCATCCAGCCTTGTTCCCTTGCTGGTGAGGAGTTGCGATCCCTTTTAGGAGGAGAGGTGTTCTTGTTTCGGATGTTTTCATCCTTTTTGCGCTGATTTCTTCTCATCTTTGTGGGTTAACCACCTGTTGTCTTTGTAGTTACTGACTTTCAGATTGGGTCTCTTAGTGAACTTCCAATTTGTGGATTCTGAAGTTACTTCTTTTTCTTAGCTTTCCTTCTAACAGCCTGGCCCCTCTGCTGTAGGACTGCTGAGGTGCATTCCAGGCCCTGCTTGCCGGGGGATCACCTGCAGCAGCTGCAGTACAGTAAGGGTTGCTACCAGTTTCCTCTTCTGCTATCTTTGTCCCAGTAGGATGCCCTCCAAATGTCCGTCTGTTCTCTCCTTTATGAAGTGGCCCTTTGGATATACGGGGGTCAGGGAGCTGCTTGAGGAGACAGTCTGTCCTTTATTGGAGCTCAAGTCCTGAGCTGTGAGCTCCGTTGTTCATTCAGAGTTTCTGGGTAGGTATGTTTAGGTCTGCTGCAGCAGAACTCATAAACTCCCTTTTTTTTCCCCCATGTGCTCTGTACCAGGTAGTTAGGGGTTTATTTATGAGTTTCTTTTGTGCTGCTGCCTTCTTTTTTTTTCTTTCAGGGCTGCCCTGCCCAACGAGGAGGCAGCTTAGTCACTGTTTGCCTGCAGAGGCTTTGCTGAGCTGCTGTGTGCTCCGTCCAGCTGCTGTGTGATCTTCCCTGCAGTCATGTTTATATGGGTGTAGTTAGAACTGCTTTGGCAATGGTGGCCTGCCTCTGTTATGGCGGACTCTCTCTGTAGTGGCAGGTTGCCTCTGCAATGGTGGGTGCCTCAGCAACAGCGGGCTGCCTCAGTGATGGTCAGACTGCCTCCGGAGAGGTGGAGTGTCTCAGTAATCGCGGACGCCCCTCCCCCACAGAGCCGGATCGCCCGGGTTCAGCTGTGCTTGCTGTGAAACTCTCAAGCCAGAGTGTTTTCAATTACTGGGTTTTTTTTTTTTTGTGTGTGTGTGGGGGGTGGGACCAGCTGAGCCTGCTCACCTGGCTCCCTGACTCAGAGTCTTTTTTTGTTTTTGTTGTTGAATGGTCAACTGTCTCCCAGTGTTCCAGTCGCCTGTTGAAAAGGCGCCAGGATCTCTCATGCTGCGACTCACAGAGTCGGCTGAAACAGCGGTGCTGGGATTCCTGGTGTTTTTTTTGCCTAGGAATCTCCTGGCCTGGCTCGCTACTTCAGATGAATGGGTGACTCTGCTGTCTCATTGCCAGCTAAGAGGGCACCTGGACCAGTGTCTTTTGTATGGAGAACCACCGCGCCAGGGCGTGGGCAAAGGAGCCATGCCAGCCAAAACAGTCACGCTGGCAACCTGTGGGACTCCTCCACCTGGGAATCTCCTGGTCTGTGGGCAATAAAAATCCGTCTGGAAATGTGGCGTCCACCCACCCTCTGCACTTTCACTAGGAGCTGCAATCCTGAGCTGTTCCTAGTTGGCCATCTTCCCCCAATTCTACTTTTTTTTTTTTAATTGCACTTTAGGTTGTGGGGTACATGTGCAGATCATGTAGGATTGTTGCATAGGTACACACATGGCAAGGTGGTTTGCTGCCTTCATCCACTTATCATCTATATCTGGTATTTCTCCCCTTATTATTCCTCCCCCCCCCCCCCCCCCTGCTGTCCCTCCCCTAGCCACCCCCTACTGACCACAGTGTGTGATACTGCCCTCCCTGTGTCCACATGTTCTAATTGTTCAACACCCGCCTATTAGTGATAACATATAGTGTTTGGTTTTCTGTTCTTGTGTCAGTTTGCTGAGAATTAAGGTTTCCAGATTCATCCAAGTCCCTATGAAGGACACAAACTCATCATTTTTTGTGGCTGCATAGTATTCCATGGTGTATATGTGCCACATTTTCTTTATCCAGTCTATCAACGATGGACATTTTGGTAGGTTCCAGGTCTTTGCTATTGTAAACAATGCCGCAATGAATATACATGTGCATATGTCTTTATAATAGAACAATTTATAATTTTTTGGGTATATAACCAGTAATGGGATTGCTTGGTCAAATGGTATTTCTATTTCTAGGTCGTTGAGGAATCACCACACTGTCTTCCACAATGGTTGAGCTAACTTACACTCCTTAAAATAAAAAATTATTTTCTTGATTTAGTAACTATTATGTTAGTAATGATAGAAGATACAGTAGATAGTGGGGAAACAATAAACATGCATACAAATGCTCATACACATGAAAAATATATAACAATATACATTAAAATTTATTGACAATGAATATCTAAGAACATCAAGAATTGGTAACCTTTACAATCATTTGATTTTCATTATTCTGTATTGGCTATTCTTTAAGAGTGACCATGATTTATTCAAGTAAATAAATAAATTTTATTTTATTATAAAAAGGTCCAAATTCACACAAAATTTGAAAAAATTTGTAATGACCAACTATATGCCAACCACCAAGATTCTTTTATTATATTTTTCCTCTACTTGCTTTATCATATAGATGCTCCTTGATGTATGATGAGGTTATGTTCCAATAAAGTAATCAAGTAATCATAAGTTGAAGATATTTAAAGTAAAAATGCATTTAATACACATAATCTATAAATTGTATTAAATCCAAGTAAGACTACCCCAATATGAATTATATTCACACTGTCAAAGTTTAAAAAGATTCTGAAAGTGGCAGGGGGAAAGAAACAAATAACTGATAAAAGAAATTGAAGAAGACACCAAAAAAAAAAAAAAAAACCAAAAAAAAAAAAAACCCAAAACAAACAAACAAACAAAAAAACAAGGAAAGATATTCCATGTTCATGGATTGGAAGAGTCAATATTGTTGAAATGTCCATACTACCCAAAACAACCTACAGATTCAATGCAATCGCTGTCAAAAATATCAGTGACATTCTTCACACAAATAAAAAAAATCCTAAAATTTATATGGAACCACCAAAGACCCAGAATAGCCAAAGATATCCTAAGCAAAATAAAACTGGAAGAATCACATTACCTGACTTCAAATTATACTACAGAGCTATAGTAACCCAAACAGCTGAAAACAGAGACATATACCAATGGAACAGAATGAAGAACACAGAAACAAATCCAGATACCTACTGCTAACTCATTAACAAATGGTACTAGGAAAACTAGATATCCACATGCAAAAAACAAACAAACAAAAAACCAAGCTAGACTGTATCTCTTGCCATACAAAAATCAAATCAAAATGGACTAAAGACTTAATTCTAAGACTTTGAGCTATAAAAGTACTACAGGAAAACATTGAGGAAACTCTCCCAGGCAATGGTCTGGGCAAAAATTTTTTGAGCAATACCCCACAAGCCAGGCAACCATGGCCAAAATGGACAACTAGGATCACATCAAGTTAAGAAAACTTCTGCCCAGCAAAATAAACATTCAACAAAGTGAAGAGACAATCCACAGAATAGTGGAAGATATTTGCAAACTGGCTATCTGAACAGGGATTCATAGCCAGAGTATGCAAGGAGCTTAGACAACACTATAGGAAAAACTCTAATAATCTGACTAAAAAATAGGCAAAATATTTGAAAAGAGATTTCTCTCTTTTTTTCAATGCAGTTTCTTTTATGTAAATAATTACATAACTTGGTTACACAGAGTGACATAGTTAAGTTAGGGGCAAGCTACCCAGAAATTGACTACAGGCTTGACAGACTGCTTTTTTTTTTTTTTTTTGAGATGGAGTTTTGCTCTTGTTGCCCAGGTTGGAGTGCAATGGCCGATCTTAGCAAACCACAACCTCTGCCTCCCAGGTTCAAGGGATCTCCTGCCTCTCAAAAGATGACACACGAATGGCAAAAAGGCTTATGAAAAGGTGCCTCCTATGAAAACAATAGCATTGCTCATCAGAGAAATGCAAATTAAAACTACAGTGAGATACCACCTCACCCCAGTTAAAATATCCAAGAGACAGGCAATAACAAATGCTGGTGTCTCTTGTACATGGTTGGTGGGAATGTAAACTAGTATACTCACTATGAAGAACAGTTTGGAGGTTCCTCAAAATACAAAAAATAGAGCTACCATGGGATCCAGCAATCCCATGGCTGGGTATACACCCACAAGAAAGGAAACCAGTATATGGAAGAGATATCTGCATTCCCATGCTTGTCGCAGCACTATTCACAATAGCTGAGATTTGGAAGCAACCTAAGTGTACATCAACAGAAGAATGGATAAAGAAAATCTGGTGTGTGTGTGTGTGTGTGTGTGTGTGTGTGTGTGTGTGTGTATATAATGCATTACTATTATTCTAATATTCAGTACTAACATTCAGCCATAAACAGAGTGAGATCTTGTCATTTGCAACAATATGAATATAACTTAAGACCACTATGTTTACTGAAATAAAGCATGCACAGAAAGACAAACATTGTATGTTCTCATTTATGCTGGATCTAAAAATCAAAACAATTGGGCTCATGGACATAGAGAGTAGAAGTATGGTTACCAGAGGCTGGGAAGGTTAGTGGGGTTTGGGGAGGAGGTGGGGATGGGTAATGGGTACAAAAAAAATAGAATGAATACAACCTACTCTTTGATAGCACCAAAAGGTGATTATAGTCGATAATAACTTGATTTTACAAACTAAAATAGTAAAAGTGAGTTGTTTGTAACACAAAAGATAAATGCTTGAGGAGATGGATTCCCGTTCTTCATGATTTGATTAACTATGCATTGCATGTCTGTATCAAACATATAATGTACCTCATAAATATATTTTTTAATCTATAAAAATTAAAAATTATTTAATACACCTATTTTTTATCCACACCTATTATTTATCCACAAAATTAATTTTTTTGTGGCTAAATAATTCATTTATTATTTATCCACAAAAATTAAAATAAAAACAAATAAATAACACTAGTATACAACCTACCTCAAGAAAATAGAAAAACAAGAGTGAACACAAAATTAGTAGAAGAAAATAAATCAGAGAAGAAATAAAAATAGACTGCTTTCCATTGTTTAAAGATAAACAAGAGAAGAGATACATAAAAAGAAGAGTTGATTTGTTGAAAAATAAACAAAATTGACAACCTGATAAGAAAAACGAGAAGACTCAAATAAATAAAATAGAGATGAAAAAGGAGACATTACAACTGATATTGCAGAAATCATAGGGGACCATAAAACTATGAGCAATTACACACCAAATAATTGGAAAATAGAGAAGAAATAGACAAATTCCTGGAAACATAGAACCTGCCAAAATTGCATTATGAATTAATAGATACCTGAACAGACCAATAATGTGCAAGGAGATTGAATCAGTAATAAAAAGTCTCCCATGAAAAAAAGCACAGTACCTCACAGATTAATTTGTCAAATATTTACAGAAGATTTACTACCAGTTCTTCACAAAATATTCCAAAAAATTAAAGATGAGGGAATTCTTGCAAATGAATTCTACAAAGTCACCTATACCCAGACACCAAAACCAGACAAGGTCACAAAAACAAAAGAAGAAAAACTACAGGCCAATATCCCTGAGGAACATAGATGTAGGCATCCTCAATAAAATACTAGCAAACTGATTTCAACAGTATATGGAAAAGATTGTTCACCATGATCAAGTGAGATACATCCCAGTGTGACTATAGGTAAGAGATGTATCTCATTCTTGAAAATTGTAAGAGAGCAGATTCAAAGTTTTCTCACCACAACAAATGAGGTAGTGCATGTTAATTAGTTCAATTTACCCATTCCACAATGTATACATATTTTAAAATATGTTGTACATGATAAATATAATTTTGTTTTTCAATTAAAAATAAAATTTAAAAAAGTTTTATAAAAGGGAAAAAATTAGGTTATGGACTACAACTATAGTATAGTCACCATTCTACATATTTATCATAAGATTTTGCAGATAGATATAGGAATTGATATAGGTCGAGATAAATACAAATTCAGATGCAGATATAGATACAGATATATAGATATGTAAATTTATAAACAAAGATGTATAGATATATATAACAAATTTTAACAGTAAAATTGCTTGAGACCTCTAAGATTATAGTTTTATGAGGTCCATTTTTTTTCACAATTTCTAATGCTTTCTAGAAGGAACATAGATTTTTAATAAAAATAAGTATTAAAAATATGAGCAATATGCTATTTTTCTCATAAAGGAAATATCAACTATAATACACTGAGAAACAAATTGTGATTGGAGAAAATGTCACAGAGGAGATGACATGAGAATTAAATATGAAAGGAGGAATAAGAGTTTTCCACAAATTGATGGAGGTTATTTCAAGAGAATGCAGAGTACCTGAAGAGTTGGCATAACCTGATGAAACTGATGAATTAATGGCCTGGTATATCTAACGCTCAGGTTGCCTAGAAGGTATTAGGAAGTATGGTTGTAAAAGCACTCAGAAATCATGTGAATAAACATCTTGAATGTCCTCCTAGGATGAGATCATTGAAGAACACAGCCTGACATTGAGAATGAAGGAGTTTCTTTTCCTCAGCATTTCCCCAGCACACACCACCCCTTCAGAAACCATGTGTCATTTCCCAACACAAGAATGATCAGGTTCCTCAAGGGTTGTTCTGCAAAATATGAATCACACAATTTATTTGCAATCCTTTATCATAGACATTCATGTTCATAGGATATAAACTATAACATAATGGAAATAAATGGAAAACCTAGGAATCACTGATTCTAAGAATGTCACTTTGCTAGAATGAAGGACAAAAAAGAATGGCGGTTTGTATGTGATCGTAAAGGAATACAACATATCTCAGAGCTTGAGAAACTCAGTACAGGATAGCTGAACAAATTCCAAGGCCAGAGCACTGTTCTCACTTCCTCTATTTCCAAAGATTATGATAATGTTGTCATTAAGGATACATGACTTCTGAAAAACCAATCCATTCTCTTCCAGGCTCTGTGCAGGAGGTATTTTGTTCAGTCAAACATGGCATTGCTCCTAGGTTGTTTAAAAAGTGGAAGAGTAAGCCCTGCAACTTCCCAGTTGACCTTGCTCCAGTCGTGGTACTCACTGAGTTGTTTCTTACTGTGTCAGCTGGCCCCTCCCATCTACCACTTCCATACCCATTTACCAGATAGCTAGAGATTCTGAAAACTCAGTTCTTAAACTAAACTTATTTCTATTTTATAAACAAAAAATGAACTACCTCTTCCTGAATTTGCTTGGTCTTGATCCCATAAATAATGGGATTCAGCATAGGTGGAGCCAGAATGCACACATTAGCCACCGAGATGTGGATATGAGGTGGAATGTGGCGTTCAAACCTCTGGGTAAGGATTGTGAAGATGCCAGGCCCATAAAAGAGGATGATGATGCAGACATGGGAGCCACATGTGTTGAGAGCTTTGTGGCGAGCATCTGGAGAAGGCATGTGGAAGACAGTATGGAGAATCAGCATATAGGAAATAAAAATTAGCACAACATCTAAGACCACTGTTGACATTAGGTTGGAAAACCCATACCAAATGTTTATTTGAATGTCATTACAAGCATATTTGGCTAGGCCAATGTGTTCACAAAAGGTGTGTGGAATAATATTATTCTAGCAGAAAGTCAATCTTTTTAAAAGAAATATGATAGGGAAAATTGTACCATAACTTCTCAGGAAGACAGTCACACCAATTTTCTTAATCAGAGCATTTGTAAGAATGGTGGTGTACCTCAGTGGGTAGCATATGGCAATGTAGCGGTCAAATGCCATTACCAGCAAGATCCCTGACTCAGAGATGAAGGTGGAATGGACAAAGAAGAGCTGAGTGATGCAACAATCCAGGGAGATGTCCCCAGCATGGAACCAGAAGATGGCTAAGGCCTGAGGAATGGTGGATGTGGAGAGGACAATGTCTGCTCCGGCCAGCATACAGAGGAAGAGGTACATGGGTTCATGGAGGCTGAGCTTTGTGAGGATAATGAAGATAAGCAGGCTGTTCCCAAGAAGGGCGGTGACATAGGCAATGAAGAAGGGCACAGAAATCCACATGTGCTGGTCCTCTAGGCCAGGGATGCCCAGCAAGCGGAAGACTGTGTGGCTAGTGCCACTGTAGTTTACAGTAGGCATAGCTGGGGAGAACTTCCAGAACCTCACCTCCTATTCACAGAGGTAGAAGATAAAATCTCCAACGTTCTTTGCGATGTCACCAGGAGCTTTTGGCATATTCCGTAATCTCCTTCTTCGAACATGTAAATAACAAACATGCAAATATGAAAGGAGGTGGACTGTACTCTAATGAATGACAGCCAGACAATATCTCCAAGTAATCAGAATAAGAGACATTATTGTATGCACTTTAATTGCAAATGGGGATTATGAACAAACAGAGGAAATTATTATTTCTGTGTGGGAAAGCTGAATAAGGTGATACTTAAACTTGAAATCGAGAAGTTTATCATAAAATTAATGAAAAGAGAAAGGAAGTAGCATAAGAAAAGTTGAATATACAGATCAATGTCTCTGAAATATATTCAGGTAGGGTAGCTGGTACATAAGGAGTACTGAGGAGAACAAAGGTGGTGGTGGTATAGGCAGGTTTTTCCTAAATGTGAAGGACCTTGATTACAACTTCACCCTTAGTCCCCATCCTTCCCACAGGGGCTGCCATTAGTTTAGAAAGATGACTTGTTGATGTTTATTGGAGCATTAGTTGACTGAAGACGCTGAGGCCTAAAGAGGCCAGTGGTGTTCTGGGAATGGAAAAAATCTTAATGCATTACAGTCACAGGATAATTAAGCTAATGTTTATTAAGCATCACTTTATGCCAGGGGCTGTAGTATGCACAGTGCACTTTATATATTCTTAATGCAGGGAGTAGACATCCACTCTTAGAACTGGATATTATCGGGTTCGATCCAAGATGGCCATTTAGGAACAGCTCAGGATTGCAGCTCCCAGTGAAAGCGCAGAGGGTGAGTGGACGCCGTGTTTTTATTGCCCACAGGCTAGGAAATTCCCGGGCAGAGGAGCTCCACGGTCGCCAGCGCGGCTGTTTCGGCCAGCGCGGCTGTGCCGGCCAGCGCCGCTGCTTTGCCCCGCGCTGCTGCTTTGTCGGCGCCCCAGAGCCGCGGTTCTCCATACAAAATACACTGGTCCGGGGGCCCTTTAGCCTGGCGATTGGAGCCACGGGAAGTCGCCCATACGCTGGTTCAAAAAGGGGACTGAGCAGAGAACCAGGACAGTAGATTCCAGGGCAAAGTAAAGAAAAAAAAGCGCCACAAACCTCAGTGCCGCTGTTTAAGCCAGCGCAGTGAGTGGCCGCAGGGGAAAACAAACAGACCCCGGCGCCTCTTCAACAGACAACTGGAACACCAACTTAAAAAAGGCTCTGAGGCAGGGAGCCAGGCGATCAGGCTCGGCTGGCCCCACCCCCACAAAAGAACAGCAACCAGAAACTCTGGATTGAGAGTTTCACAGCAAGCGCAGCTGAACCCGGGACGGTCCAGCTCTGTGGGGGAGGGGCGTCCGCCATTACCGAGGCAGCCCGCCGTTGCCAAGGCAACCCGCCACAGCAGAGACTCCGCCCCAACGGAGGCGGGCCACCATCGCCAAAGCAGTTCTAACTACACCCATATAAACAGGACTGCAGGGAAGTTCACTCGGCAGCGGGGCAGAGCCCACAGCAGCTCAGCAAAGCTGCTATAGGCCCACAGTGACTAGGCTGCCTCCTTGCTGGGTTGGGCAGGTCTGAAGGAAAAAAAAAAAAAAAAAGAAGGCGGCAGCATAACGGAAACTCATAAATAAAGCCCTAAATCCCTGGGACAGAGCACCTGGGAACAAAAAGCAGTTTATGAGTTCTGCTGCAGCAGATCTAAAAGTACCTGCCTAGCAGCTCTGAATGAACAACAACAGAGCTTGCAGCTCACCATTTGAGCTCCTATAAAGAAAAGACCGTCTCCTCAAGCAGCTCCCTGACCCCTATATATCCAAAAAGACACCTCATAAAAGAGAGATCAGATTGACACTAGGCGGGTACCCTTCTGTGACAAAGATAGCAGAAGAAGAAAACTGGTAACAACCCTTGCTGTTCAGCAGCTGCTGCAGGTGAACCCCAGGCAAGCAGGGCCTGGAATGAACCTCAGCAGACCTACAGCAGGGGGGCCAGACTGTCAGAAGGAAAACCAAGAAACAGAAATAACCTCATCATCAACAAACAGAACGTCGATCTGAAAGATTTGAGACCCAATCTGAAAGCCAGCAACTACAAAGTCGACAGGTGGATAAATCCTTAAAGATGGGAAGAAACCAGCGCAAAAAGGATGAAAACACCCGAAACCAGAACACCTCTCCTCCTAAAAGGGATTACAACTCCTCACCAGCAAGGGAACAAGGTTGGAGGGAGAACGACTGTGATGAAATGACAGAATCAGACTTCAGAAGGTGGGTAGTAAGAAACTTCTGTGAACTTAAAGAACATGTTCTAACCAAATGCCAAGAAACTAAGAACCTTGAAAAAAGATTTGACGAAATGCTAACAAGAATGTACAAAATAGAAAGGAATATAAGTGAATTGATGGAGCTGAAAAACGCAACACGAGAACTTCATGAAGCATGCATAAGTATCAACAGCCGAATGGACCAAGCAGAAGAAAGGATATCAGAGGTCGAAGATCAACTCAATGAAATAAAACGGGAAGGCAAGACTGGAGTAAAAAGGGTAAAAAGGAATGAACAAAGTCTCCAAGAAATGTGGGACTATGTGAAAAGACCTAATCTACATTTGATAGGCGTACCCGAATGCGACGAAGAGAATGAAACCAAGCTGGAAAATACTCTTCAGGATATTATCCAGGAAAACTTCCCCAACCTAGCAAGGCAGGCAAACATTCAAGTCCAGGAAATACAGAGAACACCACAAAGATATTCGTCAAGAAGAGCAACCCCAAGGCACATAATC
>NW_022437046.1:206829-208156 GCF_009761245.1 Sapajus apella | reverse complement strand
AGAGCCCGCATAGCCAAGTCAATTCTAAGCAAAAAGAACAAAGCGGGGGGCATCACACTACCGGACTTCAAACTATACTACAAGCCTACAGTAATCAAAACAGCATGGTACTGGTACCAAAACAGAGATATAGACCAATGGAACAGAACAGAGGTCTCGGAGGCAACACAACATATCTACAACCATCTGATCTTTGACAAACCAGACAAAAACAAGCAATGGGGAAAGGATTCCCTGTTCAATAAATGGTGTTGGGAAAGCTGGCTAGCCATGTGCAGAAAGCAGAAACTGGACCCCTTCCTGACACCTTACACTAAAATTAACTCCAGATGGATTAAAGACTTAAACATAAGACCTAACACCATAAAAACCCTAGAAGAAAATCTAGGCAAAACCATTCAGGATGTAGGTGTAGGCAAGGACTTCATGACCAAAACACCAAAAGCATTGACAACAAAAGCCAAAATAGACAAATGGGACCTAATCAAACTCCACAGCTTCTGCACAGCAAAAGAAACAATCATTAGAGTGAATCGGCAACCAACAGATTGGGAAAAAATTTTTGCAGTTTACCCATCTGACAAAGGGCTGATATCCAAAATTTACAAAGAACTAAAGCAGATTTACAAGAAAAAAACTAACAAGCCCATTCAAAAGTGGGCAAAGGATATGAACAGACACTTTACAAAAGAAGACATACGTGAGGCCAACAAACATGAAAAAATGCTCATCATCACTGGTCATAAGAGAAATGCAAATCAAAACTACATTGAGATACCATCTCACGCCGGTAAGAATGGCGAACATTAAAAAATCTGGAGACAGCAGATGCTGGAGAGGATGTGGAGAAGTAGGAACACTTTTGCACTGTTGGTGGGAGTGTAAATTAGTTCAACCATTGTGGAAGACAGTGTGGCGATTCCTCAAGGACATAGAAATAGAAATTCCATCTGACCCAGCAATCCCATTACTGGGTATATATCCAAAGGATTACAAATCGTTCTACTATAAGGACACGTGTACACGAATGTTCATTGCAGCACTGTTTACAATAGCAAGGACCTGGAACCAACCCAAATGCCCATCGACGATAGACTGGATAGGGAAAATGTGGCACATATACACCATGGAATATTATGCAGCCATCAAAAACGATGAGTTTGGGTCCTTTGTGGGGACATGGATGAACCTGGAAACCATCATTCTCAGCAAACTGACAGAGGAGCAGAAGATCAAACGCCGCATGTTCTCACTCATAGGCGGGTGTTGAACGATGAGAGCACATGGACACAGGGAGGGGAGCACTACACACTGGGGTCAGTTGGGG
>NW_022437046.1:8538-206729 GCF_009761245.1 Sapajus apella | reverse complement strand
AAAAAAAAGAACTGGATATTATCCCTATTTCACACTTAAGGAAAGTGAGTCTTAGATAATATGAATAACCTGCCACTTTTCATAAAGTAATAATTGAAATAAATTAGATTGGAAACCTCTGACTTCACCACAAACAGTTTGCTCACTTATGAAGAGGGTCAAGGTACATTTAAGAGGTAACTGTACTTCATTATCTGAGATGAGGCACTCTTTGTGCTCACAGGCCAGGGAAGTAGGCTTAGAAATGGCTGAAACTAGAAAAAGAGTTATTTCTGGGGCATGAGGAGGGGTTGCAGTTCTTGATAATTGATAAATTCTTCTGCTGGTAGAAATGAACATGTAACTTCATCATTTACTTCCTAGCATACTCTTCTTCACTCATTAGTGTATTCCTTCAGCAGGCCAATTTTGAGCATTGACTATTTTTTTTCTTACATCACGCTATGTGCCCAAGTCCTCAACGGGTTTATGGTTTCAGAGAATGGCCGGCTTGTGGGTGAATAGGTTTACTAAATGTTCCAGGTGGAATAGCTTCAGAGAGTACCTTCTGAGAAGAGAACCACATTTAATTCCATTTTCATTGAAAAGAAGAAATGGAGACAAATAATAAAATACCCTCTTCATGAGGTTTCTGAGGATATTAAAGGAGTATCTTAAAATATTTAATTGTTGGCTAAGATATATCTTGAGATGAGTAATATCTTTTCTTCCATTCTAATTCACACTCTTAGTACATCCCCTTCTTTCTTTCTGGGAAGAATAATTGGCTCTTAGTTACTTTTCACACCTGCTAAGATTCCCTGGCTGCCTCCACAAAGCTTCTTCCAATGTGTGGCCTAGGGCAGATGACTACAGTTCCCTGCCATTTTTAGGGCTCCTTTCATATGCCGAGAGTTGTTTGCAGCCTACATCAATATATTTTATGTTTTCTCATCTCTAGTCTAACTATTAGGGTGCCTTCTAGTTACTGAATTGCTTCTCTTTACTGCTCTTCAGTAAATTCCATCTGGCCCACATTCTCTTACCCTCCCTTCCCAGGTCCTCATCTTTCACTTCTGACATAAGCGGAGACTTGTGCATATCTGTCTATCTATCTTGTGCCTATATATATATCTCACATATTTCAAGTCTTTAAGAGTTCTTTTACCTCTAGCCTATATGATATAACACCACCTAATTCTTACCTTATTTCTGGAACCAGTACCACCCATAAAAGTCTAATTCACTCACTGGCCTCAGACTGAGACTTCAGGAACAGAAACGAGATCTGTAATAAAATGCAGCCTGTGGGGGCCAGGAGTTGGGCTCTTTATCTTCCTTCAGAAGAACCCTTGAGGGAAACACTTATGCCACAGTCTCCAGGAAAAGAGCTATTTCCACCAGCTTTGCCTTCTTCCTAAGTAGGCTGATTCTCTAAAACCAATTTCCCACCTTCCTCCCTTCTTCCTGCTCCTTTTCTCTTTTGTTTTTCTCAAGATGCTCTGATACAAAAGCCTTTCCCACCTAATCTAGCCTTACAACAGCCTATTTAAACAAATGTTAAACCAATTTTTTAACAGGAATATAAAGTCTGATGATTAATATATATTGATGATTTATAAAGATATGTTCTTCATGAAAAGTATAATGTTGAAGTTATATTCATCTCCCTGGTTTTGATTAAGTTTTAACTTTCAGTCATGAATAATGATGCTTAACTCTGTTGCCTAAGATATGTAAATATACATGCTGAATGGTTAGTAGAAAACATGTGAGTCATGAGTATTTTGGACATGTTTGTATTCCATTGTTTGTCTTCTTTGGCTGTTTAGTGTTTGTTTTTACTTTTTCTTAATTTTCAGTTTGATTGTGATGTGCCAAGGCATAGCTTTCTTTGTTTTTATTCTCCTTGATGTTTGCTTAGCTTTTTGAAGCTGTAAATTTATGATTTTTACCTAATTTGGAAAATTTTATTAATTATTTTTATTTTTTATTATACTTTAATTTCTGGGGTACATGTACAGAATGTGCAGGTTTGTTATATAGGTATACATGTGCCATGGTGATTTGCTGCATCCATCACCTCATAATCTACATTAGGTATTTCCCCTAATGCTATCTCTCCCCTGGCCCCCAACACCCCGATAAGCCTTGATGTGTGATGTTCCCCTCCCTGTGTCCGTGTGTTCTCATTGTTCAACACCCACTTATGAGTGAGAACATGCAGTGTTTGGTTTTCTGTTCTTGTGTCAGTTTGCTGAGAATGATGGTTTCCAGCTTTAATCCATGTCCCTGCAAAGGACATAAACTCATCCTTTTTTAAAAAAAAATTATTTATTTTACTTTAGGTGCATACTATATCGGCATTTCTCCCCATGTTATCCCTCCCCACCCTCCCCTTCATCCCCAGCCCCCATTGTCTCTCCCCTACCCACCCCCCGCCCCCAGTGTGTGATGCTCCTCTCCCTGAGTCCATGTGTTCTCGTTGTTCAACACCCACCCATGAGTGAGAATATATGGTGTTTGGCTTTCTGTTCTTGTGTCAGTTTGCTGAAAATGATGGTTTCCAGATCCATCCAAGTCCCTACAAGGACACAAATTCATCATTTTTTATGGCTGCGTAGTATTCCACGGTGCATATGTACCACATTTTCTTTGTCCAGTCTATCGTTGATGGGCATTTGGGTTGGTTCCAGGTCTTTGCTATTGAACACAGGGCTGCAATGAACATACATATGCATATGTCTTTATAGTAGAATGATTTATAGTACTTTGGATATATACCCAGTAATGGGATTGCTGGGTCAAATGGAATTTCTATTTCTAGATCCTTGAGGAATCGCCACACTGTCTTCCACAATGGTTGAACTAATTTACACTCCCACCAACTATGTAAGAGTGTTCCTATTTATCCACATCCTCTCCAGCATCTGTTGTCTCCAGATTTTTTAATGATCACCATTCTAACTGGCGTGAGATGATATCTCAATGTGGTTTTGATTTGCATTTCTCTAATGACCAGTGATGGTGACTATTTTTTCATATGTTTGTTGGCCTCATATATGTCTTCTTTTGAAAAGTGTCTATTCATATCCGTTGTCTACTTTTGAATGGGGTTGTTTTTTTCTTGTATATTTGTTTTAGTTCTGTGTAGATTCTGGATATTAGCCCTTTGTCAGATGGGTAGATTGCAAAAATTTTTTCCCATTCTGTTAGTTGCCAATTAGCTCTAATGATGGCTTCTTGTGCTGTACAGAAGCTCTGAATTTTAGTTAGATCCCATTTGTCTATCTTGGCTTTTATTGCCATTGCTTTTGGTGTTTTAGTCATGAAGTCCTTGTCTATGCCTATGTCCTGGATGGTTTTGCCTAGGTTTTTTTCTAGTGTTTTTATGGTGTTAGGTTTTATGTTTAAATTTTTAACCCATCTGGAGTTAATTTTGGTGTAAGTTGACAGGTAGGGATCCAGTTTTAGCTTTCTGCATATTGCTAGCCAGTTTTCCCAACACCATTTATTAAACATGAAGTCCTTTTCCTATTGCTTGTTTTTGCTGGCTTTGTCAAAGATCAGATTGTTGTAGATGGGTGGTGTTTCTTCTGGGGCCTCTGTTCTGTTCCATTGGTCTATGGCTCTGTTTTGGTACCAGTACCATGCTGTTTTGATTACTGTAGCCTTGTAGTATAGTTTGAAGTCCAGCAGTGTGATACCTCCAGCTTTTTGCTTAGGACTGCCTTGGCTATGCGGGCTCTCTTGTGATTCCATATGAAGTTTAAAGTCATTTTTTCCAGTTCTGTGAAGAAGGTCTTTGGTAGCTTGATGGGGATAGTGTTGAATCTGTAGATTACTTTGGGCAGTATGGCCATTTTCATGATATTAATTCTTCCTAACCATGAGCATGGAATGTTTTGCCATCTGTTTGTTTCCTCTCTTATTTCACTAAGCAGTGGCTTGTAGTTCTCCTTGAAGAGGTCCTTTGCATCCTTTGTTAATTGTATTCCTAGGTATTTTATTCTCTTTGTAGCAATTGTGAATGGCAGTTTGCTCTTGATTTGTCTCTTTGTTAGTCTGTTATTGGTGTATAGAAATGCTTGTGATTTCTGCACATTGATTTTGTATCCTGAGACTTTGCTGAAGTTGCTTATCAGTTTAAGGAGATTTGGGCTGAGATTATAGTTTATCGTTTTTTTATTGCATCTATTTGATTCTTCTCCCTTTTCTTTTTTATTAGTCTGGCTAGCGATCTATTTTGTTGATGTTTTCAAAAAACCAGCTCCTGCATTTATTGATTTTTTGAAGGGTTTTTGTATCTCTCTCTCCTTCAGTTCTGCTCTGATCTTAGTTATTTCTTGTGTTCTGCTAGCTTTTGAGTTTTTTTTTTTTTTTTGATCTTCCTCCTCTAGTTCTTCCAATTTTGATGATATGGTGTCAATTTTAGATCTTTTCTTGTTTCTCATGTGGCCATTTATTGCTATAAATTTCCCTCTTCACACTGCTTTAAAGGTGTCCCAGAGATTCTGGTAAGTTGTGCCTTCATTTTGATTGGTTTTGAAGAACATCTTTATTTCTGCCTTCATTTCATTGTTTATCCAGTCTACACTCAGAAGCAACTTGTTCAGTTTCCAAGCAGTTGTGTGGGTTTGAGTATGTTTCTTAATTCTGAGTTGTAGTCTGATTGTGCTGTGGTCTGATCGACTGTTTGTTATGATTTCCGTTCTTTTGCATTTGCTCAGGAGTGATTTGCTTCCAATGATGTGGTCAATTTTAGAGTAAGTTCAAAGTGGTGCTGAGAAAAATGTATATTCTGTGGATTTGGGGTGGAGCATTCTGCATATGTCTATTAGGTTTGCTTGGTCCAGCGCTGCATTCAAGTCCTGGATATCCTTGTTAATTTTCTGTCTCATTGATCTGTCTAATATTGACAGTGGAGTGTTGAAGTCTCCCACTATTATTGTGTGGGAGTCTAAGTCTCTTTGCAGGTCATTAAGAACTTGCTTTATGTATCTGGGTGCTCCTGTGTTGGGGGCATATATATATGGGATAGTTTGCTCTTCTGTTGTATTGATCCATTTACCATTATGTAGTGTCCTTCTTTGTCTCTTTTGATCTTTGTTGGTTTGAAGTCCATTTTATCAGAGACTAGGATTGCAACCTCTGTTTTTTTGTTCTCCATTTCCTTGGAAAATCTTCTTCCATCCCTTTATTTTGAGTCTATGTGTGTCTTTGTATGTGAGATTTTTTTTTTGAATACAGCACACTGATGGGTTTTGACTTTTTATCCAGTTTGCCAGTCTGTGTCTTTTGATTGGGGCATTTAGGCAATTTACATTCAATGTTATTATTGTTATGTGTGAATTTGATCCTGCCATTTTGTTACTGGCTGGTTTTCTTTCCCATTAGTTGACTCATTTTCTTCATTGCATTTTTGGTCTTTGCCAACTGGTTTGCTTTTGCAGTGACTGGTACTTGTTCCTTTCTGTGCTTAGTGTTTCTTTCAGGAGCTCTTGTAGGGCAGGTCTGGTGGTGACAAAATCTCTTGGTAATTGCTTGTCTGTAAAGGATTTTATTTCTCCTTCACTTACGAAGCTTAGTTTGGCTGGATATGAGATTCTGGGTTGAAAGTTCTTTTCTTTAAGGATGTTAAATATTGGCCCCCCCTCTCTTCTGGCTTGTAGGGTTTCTGCCAAGAGATCTGCTGTGAGTCTGATGGGCTTCCCTCTGTGGGTGACTTGACCTTTCTCTCTGGCTGCCCTTAGCATTTTTTCCTTCATTTCAGCCCTGGTGAATCTGATGATTATGTGCCTTGGGGTTCCTCTTCTTGAGGAATATCTTTGTGGAGTTCTCTGTATTTCTTGAATTTGAAATTTGGACTGCCTTTATAGGCTTGGGAAGTTCTCCTGGATAATATCCTGGAGCATGTTTTCCAGCTTGGATTCATTCTCCCCATCATATTCAGGTACACTAATGAAGCGTAGATTAGGTCTTTTCACATAATCCCATATTTCTTGGAGGCTTTGTTCATTTCTTTTCACTCTTTTTTCCTTTGTCTAGCCTTCTCTTTTTATTTTATTGTGTTGATCTTCAATCTCTGATACCCTTTCTTCAGCTTGATTGATTCGGCTTCATGTAGTTCTTGTGCTGTGTTTTTCAACTCCATCAAGTCATTTATGTTCTTCTCTAAGCTAGTTATTCTAGTTAGCATTTTGTCTAACCTTTTCTCAAGGTTTTTTGTTTCTTTGCATTGAGTTAGAACGTGATCCTTTAGCTCAGAAAAGTTTGTTATTTTCCACCTTCTGAAGCCTGTTTCTGTCGATTCGTCACACTCCTTCTCAGTCAAGTTGTGATCCTGTATTTTTGAGGAGTTGTGATCCCTTGAAGGAGAAGAGATGTTCTGGTCTTTGATGGTTTCAGCTATTTTTGTGCTGGTTTTTCCCCATCTTTGTGGAGTTACCTGGCTGTGGTGTCAGGGAGCTTCTTAATGAGGTCGCTTGTCTGCCTGTGGAGGCGCTACTGGGTTTCTAGGGACTCCTTCAGGTTACTACGGAAACTTCCTGTGTCTTTTTTGTTTATACTGGGAGATTAGGCCCGCCTCTTCTGCTGACCTGTAGGTGCTGCTGGGTTGTCAAGAACGCCACCCTGTTGCTATGTTGGCTTCCTGTGTTTTTTGTTAAAACATTCAGCCCAGTCCCACCCCTCTAATAGTGGGTTGTGCCCTTCCTCTGCTGGGCTGGATCATTCAGTGTTCAGTTCAGACTGTGGCACTGGCTGCGCAACCCACTAGAATCAGAGCTTCAGCCCTCTGGGGTTTATAGGGGAGGGTAGGGACCTGCTCAGCCACACCAGGCTCTCTCCCCCTTTCGGCTTCTCTCTCTCCAGTTGTGGAGTAGGGGCCCACCCAGCTGCTCCCACTTATGGCTCCCCCTCACTCCGGGCAGGAGGAGGGGGCGATAGCTCAATCCACAGGCTCTCCCAGCCACCTTTTGGGCTATGCGTTTGTTTAAATCTGTGCACCAATCCGGGACACCATCCTGGATTATTATTCAACTATACACTTGTAATTCCTGGTGCTTGACTGGCAAACATCCCCTATTCTGTGTATTTTTGAGGCTTTGGGGGAAGTGCTGTATCTGGACCGGAGTGCCAGAGGGGGAGCCTCCAACTCGCTGGTCAAATGCACTTTCTGGGTGAAGCAGCACCCCTCCCCACCTCGGTCTGCCCTGAGTGGGCTTTATTCACCATCGGACCAGACCCATTGAAATGCACCAGGTACCTCGGTTGGAGCTAGGAGATCTCTGGATTTCTGCGTCTCTCGCTGGGTGTTGTGTCTATTTGGCCATCTTGGGTCCAAAAACCCAACTCATCCTTTTTTATGGTTGTATAGAGTTCTATGGTCTATATGTGCCATGTCTTCTCTATCCAGCCTATCATTGATGGGCATATGGGTTGGTTCCAAGTCTTTGCTATTGTGAACAGTGCTGCAATAATGTGTGTTGTGCATGTGTGCATGTGTCTTTATAATAGAATGATTTATAATCCTTTGGGTATATACCAAGTTATGGGATTGTTGGGTCAAATGGTATTTCATTTCTAGATCCTTGAGGAATCACCACACTGTCTTCCACAATGGTTGAACTAATTTACACTCCCAACAACAGTGTAAAAGCACTCCCATTTCTCCACTTCTTCTCCAGCATCTGTTGTCACCTGATTTTTTAATAATTGCCATTCTATCTGGCATGAGGTTGTGTCTCAAGGTGGTTTTGATTTGCATTTCTCTAATGACCAGTGATGACAAGCTTGTTTTTATATGTTTGTTGGCTGCATAAATGTCATCTTTTGAGAAGTGTCTGTTCATATCCTTTGCCCACTTTCTGATGGGGTTTTTTCTTGTAATTTGTTTAAGTTCTCCGTAGATTCTGGATATTAGCCCTTTGTCAGATGGGTAGATTGCAAAACTTTTTCCCATTCTGTTGGTTGCTGGTTCACTCTAATTATAGTTTCTTTTGCTGTACAGAAGCTCTGGAGTTTAATTAGTTTGTCAAAGATCAGATGGTTGTAGTTGTGTAGCCTTCTTTCTGAGGCCTCTGTTCTGTTCCATTGGTGTATGTCTCTGTTTTGGTACCAGTACCATGCTGTTTTGATTACAGGAGCCTTGTAATATAGTTTGAAATCAGGTAGCATGATGCCTCCAACTTTTTTTTTTTTTTTTTGCTTAGGACTATCTTGGCTATGTGAGCTCTTTTTTGATTCCATATAAAGTTTAAGGTGGTTTTTTTCCAATTCTATGAAGAAAGTCATTGGTAGCTTGATGGGGATAGCATTTAATCTACCTCCATACTGGCCAAACTTTGGCCAGTAAGGTCATTTTCATGATACTGGAAATGCAGAGATCACTCACTTTATATGATGCTCTTGCTGGGAACTATGCATTGCAGCTGTTCCTATTTGGCCATGTTGGTGGAAATCACTGAAATGCTTTTTAAATTAACTTCATTATAATCAGGATGTGCATGACTGGGAGAATTTCAGTCCCATTCCTAAGTTTTAGGAACTAAAAACCAGGAGGAAATTTCATCAACAAAGTAGCAATCAGAGCCACAGGTTGGAGAGAACTGCACTCCCCTGGCAGACACTAACTCCTTCTATCTCCTTCCACACTTTAACTTCCCCACCTGAAGTCCCTCATTAGGCTTGGGCAATTCCTGCAAGAGACTTAGGGAGACCAGTTCCACAGGCTGCTATGCTCTGACCTTTACCCCCATGGGGGACCTTGACAGGATCTACTGGTAGCCCTCTGAGATCTGGGTCAAAGGTGAGGCCAAGAACAAGGTGGGTTGAGAGCCAGGGATGTGTGCATGTGTGTAGGGAGTAGTTCAAAGGAAGAGGGGTTAGGGTGAGCTGGATAAGGTAGTGAAGCATGGCTTAATCCAGGGATGAGAAGTCTAAATCTGGAAGGAAAGAGGTGGGAACAGGGAGAATGGCTTTTTCTATCAGAGAGAGCTGAGGGAGGAAGTGGTGACAATGAGAGATGTTCTGGGTTTGAAAGAAGGTAGGAGAAGGAAGTTGCCACAACCCACTTACTGGGACACTCTAGAGGGAGTCTGTGTCCCATCTTTTGAAACCAGAGACTGCCCTCACGCTCCTGGATCTGTCTGCAGAAGCTGTCAGATGTCTGGGCCTTTCCCTTCCCAGAGATGCCATGTTTAATCCCACTACAGTCCCTGCTCCTCTTCTCTCTGTCCTCCCATCCCAATGCCCCAACCCTGGGGCATAGCCTGAGCTGCACATGCTGGAGAGGGCTTGTTAGTGGCTGTGTACAGGGACTTAGACAGCTTCTTTGTTTGGCTTTCTTTTCATACTCTTCTTTCCACAACCAAACAATTCAAGTAGGAGGTGTAGGGCAGGAGTTTGAGAGGAGGTAGCTTGGTCACAGATACAGGAAGGAGAGGAAGCCATGCTTCACTATTACTCTTTGCTGCTGTGTTCTTTTCTTACCTCCACACAAATTCTCTCCTCACCTTGACTGACAGGATACCTCATCCTCTGCAGTGGAAGCTTCTGCAAGACTAACTGATCCCTTTCTTCCTAATACTCATGGCTTCACCTGCTGAATTTGAGCACATGCTGACACAGATACACATTTCTCCAGGCTCTAAATCCCTTCCTCATGATTGAGGATGTGGCCATACCCATGCCCACATACCCCCTTTTCTCTTTATCCCTTAGTGGATGCAACATTTACTCTTCTGGAGGAGTCGGAAAAATTTGCCCAATAAAGGTGCATTTCAGAGAGCAATGACATTAAAATTGGATATTCCAAGGGGCACAGGAGTTGCCCAGTTATCTAGAAGAACACTGAAAGTAGGGTGCAGCCCAGTCTTGACCTTGTAGGGACAGATCTCCAGGAACTCTGATGTTGTCACTGGTCACTGAGAACATGGACAGAAGGTGCTTCAGGTCTGTGAGGGTCAGAGACGCAGAGGTCCACAGAAATACCCCAGCCCCAGGAGAATGCTGTATTTCATAATATCCCCTTGGGCAGTGATCAGAGCCCAAATGGCCTTCTATCAGCACAATGGCTGTGATGGGGAATTACAGAAGACTCCTGAGCTGGGTCTTCAGTCCAAGATCAAACATTTCAAATAGAGAAGAGGGGACAGTCCAGGCAAGAAGAACACATCATTATTAATCATATTAAGAGTTATCAAGTATTTCAGGATTAAGGAACAAGGACTAAATGGGATAGACTGAGGCACAGTTTATTTTATTTTTAGGAAGCCCTTTTGCAAACCATACAATATATAATAGAGATCTGACCAAAGGCAACAGTGTAGAGATGGAGAGGAGAAAACAAAACTTAAGTCCCATAAAGAAGGCAGAAACATGTTTTTGGTTGATCAAAATGAGTTTGGGCCAAATATAATGAGGCTGCTTAATTGCAGGGAATCACAAAGCCATCTAGGGCAGAAATGTTGATTTTGAAGTGACTTCCCTGCTAAAGCTTGCTTGCTGGAATCCTGATGCCTCTGCACAGGAGTTGGCGGCCAGTTGTCTAGAAGAACATGGAAAGCAGGGGGCAGCCTGGCCCTGACCTTGCAGGGACAGAGAACTCAAGGAACTTTGATGTTGTCACTGGTCATATACTGAGAACATGGACAGAAGGTGGTTCAGAGTTCATGGGAAAAAGAGGCAGGGTTTGTGGCTGAGAAGCAGTGCCAATGGGGAGAGTGGCAGTGTCCAGAGAAAGCCATCAATAGTTGGTGGATCCTTGAGATCCAATATTCAGTGGACAGAGGGTTAGAGGGGCTTTGTTTCTTCCTCTATCATTGAAACCAGGACTGAAGAAGGGCCGCAGAGGTCCTGTAAAGGCACATTCAGAGAAGGTGTAGATGAGGGAGCCATGGTCAGTGATGTTGTAGAAAGAGACCATGCCGGCCTCATAGTCCAGGAAAATCCCAACTTGGCATGGAGGTACCTTAAGGTGGAGGGGAGTCTGGGGGTCGGTACCAGCCTCATATTTTTGTTTGTTCCACAACCAAATTGTCCAGAAGCCACTCTTGGAATTGAGCAAAAAGTGCCCCTTTCTGCGCACAGAGTCTCTGCAGACACCCAGGTCCCAGGCCTCCTTTCCTGTCACATCTACCTCCCAGTAATGTTTTCCAGAGTGGAACTGCTGGGCACCCAGGACCATAGGATAACTATCAAATCTCTCTTCATTTCCAGGTATGTTCTGCTGGGTCTCTCCAAGCCTCACTTGTCTCCGATCTTCTGAAAGTATGAGCCATGGATTGGCTGTGTCTGGATCCAGAGTGATGTGGACTGCAGAGAGAGGACCACCATCAGGCCTTGCATGGGAAGAGTCAGTAACTCTGTGCCTAGGGTGGGAGGATTTTGTGTAAACTCTAGGGCAAGCATGAGGGGTAAACCTCCTTGTGTGAGAAAATGACCAGCAGCCAGCTCTGGCCTCGGCCCTGACCTTTGAAGAAACCATCTTCCCTACCTCTGTCTCTGCTCCACCTGCTCTGACCTGCCATCTCTCCTCCAAGTTGCCATCCAGGCTCCCTGACCCTGGGGATCTATTCTGTACCCCCATTATCCCCCATAAAACTCCTAGAGCCTGCCTCACCTGCATATGTCCTCAGCATCTTCTTCAGCCCTGGCACATGGCACACACTCCTGAGTTCTGGAGAGACAATATCCAGGTCCTTCAGGTTCCAGGACTCACTCCTGGGGGAAAGAGAGTTTGAGACTCCTGTCTCCTACTCCCAAATCCTAACACAATAACATCCATTGTGGAAGATTCTGATAATTTAATTCAACTCAAATTTACAAACACTTCTGGTGTTCATGTCTCCAGGGGTAGGTGTGAGAGGCAAACAATGCAGGATTTAGTTACTACCCAGGAGTTCCTGGTTATAGAAGGCTCTGCAGTATTTGGACAGTCTATCTCTCCTCTCTAAGCCTGAGGTCACCAGGCAAATGCATTCAATTTCATTTTATAGGCAAGCCATATGAGACAGGCTGAATCACTTCTGCAAGGAACCTCAAGGAATCTTGCCCACACTGTGGGTCTTACTTATGACTCTTTCTGGCAGGTAACTGGTTAGATTCCACTGAGAAAGAGTCCCAGCAGGCCGTGTCCCAGTAGCCTGAATTCTGGGAAGACCCAGAACTTCCCAGAATTTCCCTGTTTGGCAGGAATTTATTGTATGAAGATGTTATGATCCAACTACTATGAGCAATCACCAACTAAGATGTCCATTTATTAGCTTTCTGAGACCAGAAAATATTTTATAGAGGAAGAAGTCTTTGAGAATAGGGAGCCAGATGGGGAAAACTTCAGTGCATGTATTTCTAATTCAGTAACCTTTGTCATAGGCATATATGCTTTCTGCTGGCCCCTCTTCTAACAAAGAAAAGGTAAGACCCCCTCCTTACCTTTCCAGGACAGTTATCACCTCCTGAGGAGAGAAGAGACAGAGAGTAAGTTCCGGATTGCTGATTCACCACTGAGATGTTAGCCCTGTGGGTGATGTGATTCACCTGTGGTCCCTGGGGCACTTTTCCTCTCCTTCCTCTCAGCCAAGACCCCAAAGATGATTCTGAGCAGCTTGAAGCAGAATGGATATGTGGATGCTTGTGAGGTAACCAGAAGCCCAACATGAATGTGACCTAGAGCTAGGGAAGGATTATCAGCTTAAGGACTCTGACTCAAAGATCAGATTTTTATATATTATACAAAAAAATTTATATATATATAATATATATATTTAAAAATTTATATATATATAATATATATATTTAAAAATTTATATATATATATATATATATATATAAATTTTTTTTTCCAGGGGAGAAAGAAAGGAGGGCAGAGAGGACAAATAGCCCAGCTTGGCTTAAGCCCAGAGACAATCACAGGCAGAGAAAGGCCAAGTTCAGGTGTCTACAAACTGCCCTATTCCACTTGTGGGCCAGCATTTCTTGGGAAGGAAAGGTTGGTTGGTTAAAGCTCCCTCCTGTACTTAATGTTGTCCCTTCCTGTATGTGAAACCAAATCACTGAGAATATTTTTGTTGTAGGGGTTGGGAGCCATTACATAGGAGCTAGCAGGCTCCTTGACTCTGTCAAAAGTGTGTTAGAAAGCCTGGTTCAATGTTGGACAGAAGAGAGCCTGCCAAGTCAACCCAATACAGTTAGGTTTTTTGCATGAACCAGAAAGAAATGGCTCATGACCACTCTGACTGACAGTGAAAAGGTATGGGAAAAGGACTGCAGAAAGTTAGAGTTGGCAAGATGGCTGAATAGGAACAGCTCCGGTCTGCAGCTCCCAGTGAGATCAATGCAGAAGGTGGGTGATTTCTGCATTTCCAACTAAGGTACCCAGTTCATCTCATTGAGACTGGTTGGACAGTGGGTACAGCTGACGGAGGGCAAGCAAAGCAGAGTGGGGGCATCGCCTGACCTAGGAAATGCAAGAAGTTGGGGAACTCCCTCTCCTAGCCAAGGGAAGTCATTAGGGACTCTACAATGTACTCTAGCCCAGGTACTGTGCTTTTCCCATGGTCTTCACAAGCCACAGATCAGGAGATACCCTCTGGTGCCTGTGCCACCAGGTCTCTGGGTTTCAAGCACAAAACTGGGCGGCTATTTGGGCAGACACTGAGCTAGACACAGGAGCTTTTTTCCCATATCCCAGTGGCACCTGGAATGCCAGTGAGACAGAACCATCCACTCCCTAAAAAGGGGGCCGAAGCCAGGAAGCCATGGTCTGGCTTGGTGGGACCCACCCCCACAGAGCCCAGCAAGCTAAGATCTACTGGCTTGAAATTCTTGCTGCTAGCACAGCAGCCTGAGCTCGACCTGGAACACTTGAGGTTGGTGGGGAAAGGGGCATCTGCCATTACTGAGGCTTGAGTGGGCAGGTTTACCTCACAGTGTAAACAAAGCTGCTGGGAAGTTTGAATTGGGTAGAGCCCACTGTACCTCAGCAAGGCTGCTGCGGCCAGATTGCCTCTCCTCTCTGGGCAGGGCATCTCTGAAAAAAAGGCAGCAGCCCCAGTCAGGGACTTACACATAAAACCCACATCTCCCTGGGACAGAGCACCTGGGGGGAGGGGCTGTTGTGGATGCAGCTTCAGCAGACTTAAACATCCTTTCCTGACAGCTCTGAAGAGAGCAGTGGACCTCCCAGCACAGTGTTCGAGCTCTGAAAAGGGACAGACTGCCTCCTCAAGTGGGTCCCTGACCTTGTATATCCTGACTGGGAGACAGCTCCCAGTGGGGGCCGACAGATACTTCATACAGGAGAGCTCTGGCTGGCATCTGGTGGGTACCCTTCTGGGACAAAGCTACCAGAGGAAGGAACAGGCAGCAATCTTTGCTGTTCTGCAGCCTCTGCTGGTGATACCCATGTGAACAGGGTCTGGAGTGGACCTCCAGCAAACTCCAACATACCTTCAGCAGAGGGGCCTGACTGTTAGAAGGAGAACTAACAAACAGAAAGGAATAGTATTAACATCAACAATAAGGACATCCACTCAGAGAACCCATTCAAAGGTCACTGACTTCAAAGACCAGAGGTAGATATATTCAGTAAGATGGGGAGAAACCAAGGCAAAAAGGCTGAAAATTCCAAAAAACAGAATGCCTTTTCTCCTCTAAAGGATCACAACTCCTCACCAGCAAGGGAACAAAGCTGGATGGAGAATAAGTTTGAAGAACTGGCAGAAGCAGGCTTCAGAAGGAGGGTAATAACAAACTCCTCTGAGCTAAAGGAGCATGTTCTAACCCAATGCAAGGAAGCTAAGAACCTTGGGTAAAGGTTAGAGGAATTGCTGACTATAATAACCAGTTTAGAGATGAACGTAAATGACCTGATGGAGCTGAGAAACATTGCACGAGAGCTTTGTGAAGCATATACAAATATCAATAGCTGAATTGATCAAGCAGAAGAAAAGACATCAGAGACTGATGATCAACTCAGTGAAATAAAGTGAGAAGATAAGATTAGAGAAAAAAGAGTGAAAAGAGATAAAGCCTCCAAGAAATACGTGATTATATGAGAAGACCAAATCTATGTTTGATTGGTGTACCTGAAAGTGATGGGGAGAATGGAACCAAGTTGGAAAACACTCTTCAGGATATTATTCAGGAGAACTTCCCCAACCTAACAAGGCAGGCCAACATTCAGATTCAGGAAATACAGAGGACACCACAAAGATACTCCTTGAGAAGAGCAACACCAAGACACATAGTCATCAGATTTGCCACGGTTGAAATAAAGGAAAAAATGTTAAGGGCAGCCAGAGAGAAAGGTCGGGTTACCTACAAAGGGAAGTCCATCAGACTAACAGCAGATCTCTCTGCAGAAACCCCACAAGCCAGAAGAGAGTGGGGGCCAATATTCAACATTCTTAAAGAAAATTTTCCACCCAGAATTTCATATTTAGCCAAGCTAAGCTTCTTAAGCGAAGGAGAAATAAAATCCTTACAGACAAGCAAATGCTTAGAGATTTTTGTCAGCCACCTTACAAGGGCTCCTGAAGGAAGAACTAAACATGGAAAGAAACAACTGGTACCAGCCACTGCAAAACATACCAAATTGTAAAGACCACTGATGCTATGAAGAAACTGCATCAACTAATGGGAAAAACAACCAGCTAGTGTCATAATGACAGGATCAAATTCACACATAACAATATTAACCTTAAATGTTGATGGGCTAAATGCCCCAATTAAAAGACAGAGACTGGAAAATTGGATAAAGGGTCAAG
This sequence comes from Sapajus apella, assembly GCF_009761245.1. Taxonomy (NCBI): domain Eukaryota; kingdom Metazoa; phylum Chordata; class Mammalia; order Primates; family Cebidae; genus Sapajus; species Sapajus apella. The sequence continues at coordinate 190,980 of NW_022437046.1, read as the reverse complement.
ACCCATCAGTGTGCTGTATTCAGGAGACCCATCTACATGCAAAGATACACATAGGCTCAAATAAAGGGATGGAGGAAGATTTACCAAGCAAATGGAAAGCGGGGGGGGGGGTGGGGGGGGGGGAGAAGCAGGTGTTGCAATCCTAGTCTCTGATAAAACAGATTTTAAATCAACAAAGATCAAAAGAGACAAGAACATTACATAATGGTAAATGGATCAATGCAACAAGAAGAGTTAACTATCCTAAATATATAAGCACCCAGTACAGGAGCACCCAGATACATAAAGCAAGTTCTTAATGACCTAAAAAGGGCTTTAGACTCCCACACAATAATAGTGGGAGGCTTTAACACCCCATTGTCAATGTTAGATCAACGAGACAGAAAATTAACAAGGATATGTAGGACTTGAACTAACCTCTGGACCGAGTGGACCTAACAGACATCTAAAGAACTCTCTACCCCAAATCAATAGAATATACATTCTTCTCAGCACCAAATCATACTTTTCCTAAAATTGACCATATAATTGGAAGTAAAACACTTCTCAGCAAATGCAAAAGAACGGAAATCATAACAGTCTCTTTGATCTCAGTGCAATCAAATTAGAACTCAGGATTAAGAAACTCACTCAAAACTGCAGAACTACATGGAAACTGAACAACCTGCTCCTGAATGCTACTAGGTAAATAACGAAATTAAGAAAGATGTTCTTTGAAACCAATGAGAACAAAGACACGACATGCCAGAATCTCTGAAACACATTTAAAGCAGTGTGTAGAGGGAAATTTATAGCACTAAATGCCCACAAGAGAAAGCAGGGAAGAGCTAAAATTGACACCCTAACAGCATGATTAAAAGAACTAGAGAAGCAAGAGCAAACATTTCAAAAGCTAGCTAAAGACCAGAAATAACTAAGATCAGAGCAGAACTGAATGAGATGGAGACAGAAAAAACCCTTCAAAAAAATCAATGAATCCAGGAGCTGGTTTTTTGAAAGTATCAACAAGATAGATAGACTGCTAGCCAGGCTAATAAGTAAAGAGAGTAGAATCAAATAGATGCCAAAAAAAATGATAAAAGGGATATCATCACCAATCCCAGAGAAATACAAACTACCACCAGAGAATACTATGAACACCTCTATGCAAATAAACTAAAAAAATCTAGAAAAATGGATAAATTCCTGGACACATACACCCTCCCAAGACTAAAGCAGGAAGAAGTCGAATCCCTAAACAGACCAATAACAAACTCTGAAATTGAGGCAGGAATTAATTGCCTATGACCCAAAAAAAAGTCCAGGCCCAGATGGATTCACAGCCAAATTTTACAGAGGTACAAAGAGAAGCTGGTACCATTTCTTCTGAAACTATTCCAAACAATATAAAATAAGGAAATTCTCCCTAACTTATTTTATGAGGCCAGCATCATCCTGATACCAAAACCTGGCAGAGACACAACAAAAAAGAAAATTTCAGGCTGATATCCCTGATGAACATTAATGCAAAAATCCTCAATAAAATACTGGCAAACCATATCCTGCAGCACATCAAAAAGCTTATCCACCATGATCAAGCTGGCTTCATCCCTGGGATCCAAGGCTGGTTCAACATATGCAAATCAATAAATGTAACCCATCACATAAACAGAACCAGTGACAAAAACCACGATTACCTCAATAGATGCAGAAAAGGCCTTCAATAAAATTCAACAGCGCTTCATGCTAAAAACTCTCAATAAACTAGATACTGATGGAAAGTATCTCACAACAATAAGCTATTTATGACACACCCATAGCCAATATCACACTGAATGGGCAAAGACGGAAAGCATTCCCTTTGAAAACTGGCTCAAGACAAGGATGGCCTCTCTCAACACTCCTTTTCAACACAGTATTGGAAGTTCTGGCGAGGGCAATCAGGCCAGAGAAGGAAATAAAGGATATTCAGTTAGGGAAAGAGGAAGTCAAATTGTCTCTGTTTGCAGATGACATGACTGTATATTTAGAAAACCCCATCATCTCAGCCCAGAATCTCCTTAAGCTGATTAGCAACTTCAGCAAAGTCTCAGGATACAAAATCAATGTGCAAAACTCACAAGCACTCCTATACACCAGTACCAGACAAACAGAGAGCCAAATCATGAGTGAACTCTCCTTCCCAATTGCTACAAAGAGAATAAAATACCTAGGAATACAACGTACAAGGAATGTGAAGGACCTCTTCAAGGAGAACTATAAGCCACTGCTCAAGGAAATAAGAACAGACACAAACATACAGAAAAACTTTCCATGCTCATGGATAGGAAGAATCAGTATTGCGAAAATGGCCATACCGCCCAAAGTAATTTATAGATTCAACGCTATCCCCATCAAGCTACCATTAACTTTCTTCACAGAATTAGAAAAAACTACTTTAAATTTCATATGGAACTAAAAAGGAGCCCAGATAGCCAAGACAATCCTAGCAAAAACAAAAAGCTGGAGGCATCATGCTACTTGGCCTTATACTACAAGGCTACAGTAACCAAAATAGCATTGTACTGGTACCAAAACAGATATATAGATCAATGGACTAGAACGTAGGCCTCAGAAATAATGCCACACATCTACAACCATCTGATCTTTGACAAACCTGACAAAAACAAGCAATGGGGAAAGGATTCCCTATTTAATAAATGGTGTTGGGAAAACTGGCTAGCCATAGGCAGAAAGCTGAAACTGGATCCCTTCCTTGCACCTTATACAAAAATTAACTCAAGATGGATTACAGACTTAAATGTGAGGCCTAAAACCCTAAAAACCCTAGAAGAAAGCCTAGGTAATACCATCAGTACATAGGCATGGACAAAGAATTTATGATTAAAACACCAAAAGCAATGGCAACAAAAGCCAAAATAGACAAGAACTTCTGCACAGTAAAAGAAACTATCATGAGAGTGAACAGGCAACCTATGGAATAGGAGAAATTTTTTGCAATCTATCCATCTGACAAAGGGCTAATATCCAGAATCTAGAAAGAACTTAAATTTACCAAAAAAAAAACAACCCCATCAAAAAGTGGGTGAAGCATGTGAACAGACTCTACTCAAAAGACATTTATGCAGCCAGCAAACATGAAAAAAAGCTCATCATCAATAGTCATTAGAGAAGTGGAACTCAAAACCACACTGAGATACCATCTCACACCTGTTAGAAATACGATCATTAAAAAGTCAGGAAACAACAGATGCTGGAGAGGATGTGGAGAAATAGGAATGCTTTTACACTGTTGATAGAAGTGTAAATTAGTTCAACCATGTGGAAGACAGTGTGGTGATTCCTCAAAGATCTAGAAATAGAAATACCGTTTGACTCAGCAATCCCATTACTGGGTATATACCCAAAGGATTATAAATCATTTTATTATAAAGACACATGCACACATATGTTTATTGTGGCACTGTCCACAATAGTAAAGACTTTGAACCAACCCAAATGCCCATGAATGGTAGACTGAATAAAGAAAATGTGGCACATATACACCATGGACTACTATGCAGCCATAAAAAAGGATGCGTTCACATCCTTTGCAGGGACATGGATGAAGCTGGAGACCATCATTCTCAGCAAACTGACACAAGAACAGAAAACCAAACACCATTATGTTCTCACTCATAAGTGGGAGCTGAACAATGAGAACACATGAACACAGGGAGGGAAACATCACACACCAGGGCCTGCTGGGGGGGTGGGGGCGGGGGTAGGGCAGGGAGAACATTAGGAGAAGTACCTAATGTAGATAATGAGTTGACAGGTACAGTAAACCACCATGACACTTGTATACCTACGTAACCTGCACATTCTGCACATGTGCCCCAGAACTTTAAGAGAAAAAAAAGCATGTTAGAGCAGGAAGGACTTGTGAGACCATCTAGTCTATAGTTTCCTACAGTGAGGTGAACACATCACTGGTGCAAGATGATTCTAAGTACAACATGCACTGAACTTTTTAAAAGTCCTGTGCTTATTTTCATCTTTACTTCTTACTATTTGGGTCAACACTGTCAAACTATTTAGCTTTGGTTCCTCACGAAATCTTTCAATGTCTCTGCACCTTAGTTTTCTCACCTATGAAATGTAGAAAATAGCACCTACTTGAATGCCTGGCAGCTAATATGAGCTATTTAAGAATTTGCAGTTAATATTATGATTGCTTTAAAATAAATTAGAAAAATATCTGTAACATGCCTATACATGATTTTTTGGCTATTTCTTTAGACAAATTTTCTTTTAAACTAAATTTACTCAGAGAAAAGAGATGATTTAAAGAAAAATAACATGTTAAAATCACTTAGGTAGGTCACAGAAATAGCAGAAAGTATAAAGATGCATTTATGACTAGATGTTCGGGAACCCTTGTTATTTAGTCCACTTCCTCTCTCGTTTCACAGAGAAATTATGTCTGGGATTGGAAAACCCCTCAACCAAGCGTTACAGAGAGAACTGGTTGCAGGGCTAGGGCTTGGCTGCTCTGCCTTAATTTTCAGTTTGGTGTTTTTAGTTATACTACATTTATTAAAACTTATCCATGGGCAGACACTCATCTAAGAGGCTTAGTGGATCTAATCATTTAATGCTTATAAAAAATCCTTTGAGATATGTACTATTATTATGCTCATTTAACATATGAGAAAATGAATACTCACAACAATAAAGGAACTCTCAAGGTCTCACACTGAGTGTGTTGGGAAAGCAGGTACCAGGTACAGCCATTTCTGTTAACTGCTGAATGGAATATTTCCTCCTAAATCTGCACCATTTGTGCCTTGAACCCAAACTATTCATGGGTTTGAATTCCACTTTAAGAACATTCCAGTAACCAGGTGTCCATTTGTTCAAATGGAAGTTCCAGATAGCTCTGGCCTTTTTCAGTTATTCCCTCAATCTTAGAAGGGAACCCCTCCCTGATAGCATTAGGAGAAATACCTAATGATGGGGTGATGGATGCAGCCAACCACCATAGCATGTGTATACCTATGTAACACACCTGCACATTCTGCACACGTATCCCAGAACTTAAAGTATAATAAAAAGAAGGGAACTCCTCCCTGTCTCACCTGCAGCAGTTCCAGTGCTGAGCCGTGGCGCCTTCGCTCCAACTCTGAGATGAGCTCTTGCAGGGCCTGGCTCTGCTGGGCCAGCTCAGCCTCTTTCTCCCCCAGGATTCTCAGCTGTTCCCTCTCATCCTTCTCCAGCTCCTGCAGCTGCCTCTGTTCTTCTTCAACCAGGAAGTTTTTTTGCTGCACAAACGCTGCGTGAATCCTAGATTTCTGTGTTTCCACCTTTCTCTTTAGTGTCAAGGGAAAGAGAGATGGTTTTCATGAACATCGCCCAAGCTTTGGGAATGGAGGTATTGGTACCTATTCCTAACCCCTAGAGACTCCACTCTGGCGGAACACATACCTACACACACACGGTTTTGCTTATGAGGTAGGTAGGTGAGGTTTTCTGGTACAGTGAGGGGAATGGACTTGGTGAGGGCACACTGTAGCTGGTCCACAACCACAGCTACATGAATATATGGCATCAAGAACTTTTTTCAACCTCTCCTTCAAACCCAGTTAGCACTCAAATGTGCCACTGTGTCTTCATGTCTCAGTGAGTTACTGAGAAAAAAACACTTGTTCCCACCTCCTACAACCTCACAAAGCCAGGCTCATGCCACCACCTCTAAGTCCTGGGAAAGGGGAGGCTGTGGACATTCTTTGCCTTTCCTCTCCATTTAGTAACTGGAAGGTCACTGGATGACACACGAGGATCTGTTTTGTCACCACAACCCGACTAACGTCCTACCTCAATCCCAAATGTTCCTCTTCTGGGATCTACTGGGGATGGGCTCCTTCCCCTCCCCTCTCATCCCTGACATGTCCCACCTCTCCTAGGAAATCATCAGTGCAGAACAAACATTGATTCTTCATTATATTTTGGACCAGAGATCTGGATGTGGTCAAGTAACCACCTGGTCTAATGGGTATTCCTATTTCAGGCCTTGATGGTTTCCTTAAGTTTATTCCTCACAGCCCTTGTCTCTTCCTCAAAGGCTTAGCTAGCAGTTGGGTTTCTCTCCTAGGATATTTGTCTCAGACGCCCAGGTGATGATGCCATCACACCTCTGAGACTGGACTCAGAGGAGCTTGAAACTTTAGGGTATAGCTAGATCCTCTCAGCACCTTCTTCCATGATTCTTGATCCTCAGGCCTGATGGGGAGCTCTCCTTTGAACCTGCATCATTTTTATTCCCCTCTATCTGGAAATCTAGAGGGCAGATGGTTTCTGGAGAGATGGACCAACTCTATCACTCCTTAGACAGGTACAGCTATGGTTAAGGCTGTGAGTCGACCCCGGACCCTGTCCAGCCTTCCAGGCTAAGATCCCCATAAGTATGTTATTCTTGCCTTCCAGTCTGCTCTCCTCATTCCAATGTCCACTTCCAACTTCTCAGCCAACTCCTGCTTTCTTCTCAGTTCCCCTAATGCCACCTGGAGCTTCTCCTGCAGAGAAAGACAGCATCTTAGTCTCTATACAGACCAAGTAATAGGGTGGGGGTAATCTTTGAGCATTTTCTCATGCATATCTCCCACTCCTGGGGAATGAGAAGGTTGGGTTTAGCTTATAATTCTCCTCCTACATTAGACATGGAGAGAGGTAAATCCCTCCTTTCTCTAACTCCTCCAATATAGAGGTGTTCCCTTCCCATTACCCACTCTGAAAAGAAAGCACTCATCAGGGCCCATCTTCTTTCCTCCTGTTTGTGTCACTAAGGCCTCACCTGGTACTCCTGTGCAGCCTCCTCAAGAGGGACCATGGAGTGGTCACGGTGTTTCCGTGATTGGGCACACACCCAGCAAAGGGCCTTCCCATCTTTCTCACAGAACAGGTGAAGTCTCTCTCCATGCACTGCACACAGTTCTCCCTGTGTGCCCTCTTTGGTATCCTGGCTGATTTCTCTAAGGTTGTCCACCATGTTGGCTAGCTGTCGGTTGGGGCGGAGGTTCTTGAGCAGAAAGCGCTGCCGGCACACAGGACAGACACCACCCCCATTTCTCCCAACCTCAGAGATGCATTCCTGGCAGAAGCTGTGGCCACATTCGATGCTCACAGGCTCCACGAAGGGGTCCAGGCAGATAGGGCACGTGACCTCCTCCCACATCATTGTCAAGCGTGCTGCTGAAGCCATAGCTGTGCCCTTCCTGTTAAGCAGCAGTGTGGAGACCTTTGTGGGGGCTGCCTGGTAGAGAAGAAAGGGAAAAGAGAACATGAGAAAGTCTGTGTAAGAAAAACAAAAAGTCAACATAATCCCTATCAAAATACCAATGGCATTCTTCACAAAAATAGGAAAAAACAATCTTAAAATTTACATGGAGTCACAAAAGACCCAGAATAGCCAAAGCTATCCTGAGCAAAAAGAACAAAATTGGAGGAATCACATTACCTTACTTCAAATTATACTATAGAGCCGAAGTAACCCAAACAGCATGGTACTGGCATAAAAACAGACACATAGACCAATAAAACAGAGTAAAAAACCCAGAAACAAATCCAGACATCCACAGTGAGCTCACTTTCAACACAGGTGTCAAGAACAGACAGTGAGGATAGGACAGTCTCTTCAATAAATGCTGCTGGGAAAACTGGATAACCACATGCAGAAGAATGAAACTATACCCCTATCTCACCGTATACAAAAATCAAAATGGATTAAAGACTTAAATCTAAGACCTCAAATTATGAAAGGACTATAAGAAAACATTCGGGAAACTCTGCAGGACATTGGACTGGGCAAATATTTCATTTAAATATCCCACAAGCATAGGCAACCAAAGCAAGATTGGACAAATAGGATCACATCAAATTGAAAAGCTGCTGCACAGCGCAGAAAACAATCCACAAAGTGAAGAGACAACCCACGGAATGGGAGTAAATATTTGCAAACTATCTATCTGACAAGGGATTAATAATCAGAATATGTAAGGAGCTCAAACTGTATAGGAAAAAAATAATCTGGTTCAAAAATGGACAAAAGATCTGAATAGATATTTCTCAAAAGACAAATGACAAACAGGCATATGAACAGTTGTTCAACATCACTGATTATCAGTAAAATGCAAATCAAAACTACAATGAGATATCTTACCTCAGTTAAAATGTCTTTTATCCAACAACAGGCTATAACAAATGGAGAAAAGGGAACCCTCGTACGCTGTTGGTGGAAATGTAAATTAGTACAATCACTACAGAGAACAGTTTGGAGGTTCTTCAAAAAACTGAAAATAGAGTTACCATATGATCCAGCAATTCCACTGCTAGGTATATACCCCAAAGAAAGGAAATCAGTGTATCAAAGTGATATCTGCACACTCATGTTTATTGCAGCATGTTTCACAATAGCCAAGATTTGGCGGCAACCTAAGTGTCCATCAACAGATACATGGATAAATAAAATCTGGTACATATGCAAAATGGAGTACTATTCAGCCATAAAATATGAGATCCTGTCATTCACAACAACATGAATGGAACTGGAGGTCATTATGTTAAGTGGAATAAGCCAGGCACAGAAAGACAAACATTGCATGTTCTCATTTGTAAGCGCTAAAAATCAAAACAATTGAACTCATGGAGTTAGATAATAGAAAGATGGTTACCAGATGCTGGGAAGAGTAGTAGGGAGGGTGTGTTGAGGGGAAAGTGGGATGGTTAATGGGCACAAAAATAGAGTGAATTAGATCTAGTATTTGATAGCATAACAGGTGACTATAGCCAATAATTTAATTGTACATTTGAAAGAGTATAATTGCATAGTTTATCACGGATGATCAATGCTTGAGGTGCTAGATGCCCCATTTACCCTGATGTGATTATTACACATTGTATACCTGTATCAAAATATTCCATGTAGCCCATAAATATACCTACTATGTGCCCAGAAAAATTAAAAAAAGAAGAAAAACAAAATGATGCAAAGGAAAATAAAAAAATAAAAATGGTGGCTCACACCTGTAATCCCAGCACTTTGGGAGGTCGAGGTGGGTGGATCACCTGAGGTCAGGAGTTCGAGACCAGCCTGACCAACGTGGTGAAACTCTGTCTTTACTAAAAATATAAAAAATAGCTGGGAGTGGTGGTGGGCGCCTGTAATCCCAGCGACTCAGAAGGCTGAGGCAGGAGAATTGCTTGAACCTGGGAGGCGGAAGTTGCAGTGAGCTGAGTTGGTACCATTGCACTCAGCCCAGGCAACAGAGGGAGACTCCATCTCAAAAAAAAAAAAGCATAAAATTAATGGCAAAAACAGTAATTACTTTTGCATGGACAAATAGTTTGTTGAATAAGTTTATTCTTCTGAATAACAAGAACTCCTCCATTGTTTGGCCCATTGATCCACTGAGACAGAAGGAGAAACTGAGTCCCTAAAAGAGGGAGTGAAAATTAGCAAGAACCTCATAAAGCTGACAGTTCTCTTATCATGTCCATTCCTGCTTAAACCCTCAGTGCCCATTCATCTTCTCTGGTACCAGCAGGCCTCCATGTTGCTGAGAAACTAGTCATAAAATAGCTACTTTTTACCATGTAACTTCTATGTGCCAGAGATACTACATGCTTTGAATACATCTTAATTAATCATTCTAATATTGGCAAAAGTCAGGTGTATATATGTATGTATATGTATGAAGGTGTATATGTATGTACATGAGCATGTATATATGTATATATTAACACAGAGCAACAGGAACTGTGGGCAGCACTCCCTGGGCCCTTCTTTCAGCTGCTCCAAACTTAGTTTAGTTCCTGACATCACTTCTTCTATGACAAAGAGTAATTTTGAAGGCCTATACATTTCTGGTTGAACATCCTAAGCAGCCTGCCCCTCTCACCTCTAGAGGACTTTTGGACCTGGGAGTCTCCAGAATTGCAGATCTCCCTCACACTGGGCTTCCCTATGCTCCTGGCTAAGCTGTAGTGCTGCTGACTCTCTCAGCTGCACCCAGCTCTCATCCCAGCTCAGGTGCCAGCGTCGGGGCAGCCGAGCCCCTTCCCCTTCTGGGTAACTCCACAGTCATGTCCACACCCCAGCCTCCTCCCAAGTCGGGGGCAGCCAGACCCCTCCCCCTTCTGGGTAACTCCACAGTCATGTCCACACCCCAGCCTCCTCCCAAGTGGGGGGCAGCCAGACCCCTCCCCCTTCTGGGTAACTCCACAGTCATACCCACACCCCAGCCTCCTCCCAAGTACGGGGCAGCCGGACCCTACCCCTTCTGGGTAACTCCGAAGCAGTCGCGTCCACACCCCAGCGTCGTTCCAGGTTAGGAGGCCAGCGTCGGAAGCACAGACGGGCTTGGATTGAGGGATCCCTGGTGGGAGAAGGGGTAAATGGGACGGGCTCAAGGATGGAGACTAGTTGGAAGGGGCTCTGCAACCCTGGGGCAGGGGGAGAGGTCTCCTAGGAGGGCAGGGGTTCCTTGACCTACTGAGGTTCACTCACCTTTACAGGGGACTCGACCCGGTAGCCAGCTCCCTATTTCACTTTCAGTTTCCGCTCAGAGCTGAGTCTGAGAGGAAAGGGGAGGGAGGAGCAGTGGGCGGAGCGGAGCCTTGAAAGGGTGTGTGGAGAAATGCGGCTGAGAAGGAAGAGAGGTGGGAGGAGAGAAGTCAGAGGGGCTAGGCGAGGCTTCTCTGAGACTGGGAAGTAGTGAAAGCCCAGTAGCCCGTGGTCCTGGGTGCGCGCCCCCTCCCATGTCTTCATTATCTGATTTAGTGAAATATCTACAAGATGGGGGAGTCCGGGCTGCTTTCTTTGACACTGGTTATCACCCCACACCTAGATGCCGTGTCCAAGTCTGGAAGCTGCTTTTAAGGAGGGTTGGATGCAGAGAAGAGTGGCTGGTGCTCTCCCTCATGTGCCGTCATCATCTGCTTCTTACTTCCAGAAGCTAATTCATTTCATGTGACTATTATTTTTTAACATCAGGTGAGTGATTTATTTCGCATGACCCAAAGGTAAGTATCCAACCAGTGAGTGGTGAGAAGGGAGTTGACATTTGACAACCAACTCTGTTCTTGTCGCCTAGCTAGGGACAGTCTCAGGTTATATTTAATTTTTAGTCATTAAATACACGGAATATAAAATTTACCAAAGTAATTTTGTTTTAAATTTTCAATTTTCTGTGTCTGTAGTAGGTGTATATATTTATGAGCTACATGAGATATTTTGATACAGGTATAGCATACGAAGGGATGGCTTAAGTTGGTGAATGGCAGTCATCTCCATGCGAGCAGATAGAATTGATCTTGTATTTCACCTGTTTCCATTTATCATTTTCTCTCCCATCCCAGATGTGTGACACAATATGGCTGTGGCCACATTTATTAGTTTCAAGGCAAATGAAGGACCCTAGAAACAGGCTGTAGAGAAGCTAAAGAAAATATTTCATCAGAGAGAAGTTAGCATTTCAGCAAAACTCACATACAAATCCTTTAAAAAATTATCTTATTACTCAGGAAAATTAGGCTGGCTTCTGCAATGGTGGCTGCCCTTCCCTCCGCTGAGCCTGATCGTTCCTGGTCGCTCTCTAACTGATGTTCTGGGTGTGAAACTCTGAAGTGAAAGTCTTTTCTAGCCTGCTAGGCTTTGTGTGGGGGAGACCTGTATGGCCTGTTTCCCTGTGTTCAGTTCCTTTTTCTTTCTAGGCGGTGGGTAGCTCCCTCCTGCTGGCTATCTGGTTTTATCGGCATCAGCCAGTGCTTCCACCTAGATCTGCGCTGACAGCCCCGGCGCCAGCTGAAGTTGCTGTTCTGCCCTGTTCAGGCAGCTCGCTGAGGCTTTTCAGCCTGGCAAAGATCACCTGTTCTATGGGTTGTAGAGGGCTTGGGTGGAGCGCTGCATCCGAACTGAAGTCCCAGAGGCGGAGATCCCCCAGTCCTCAGGTCAGTTGCAAACACCTCCTTGGTGGGGCAGTGACCTGCCTTGCCTTAACTTGCCCTATTTGGTTTATACCCACTGTCCAACCAGACCCACAAAATGAACCTGGTACCTCATTTGGAATTGTGGAGACCACTCGGCTTCTGCGTCTCATTGGGAGCTGCATTATTGAGCTCCCTCTTATTTGGCAACAAAAGCCAAAATAGACAAAAGGCATCTAATTAAACTCTAGAGCTTCTGTACAGCAAAAGAAACAATCATTAGAGTGAACTGGCAACCAACAGAACGGGAAAAATTTTTTGCAATCTACCCATCTGACAAAGGGCTAATATCCAGAATCTACAAAGAACTAAAACAGATGTACAAGAAAACAAACCAACCAACCCATTCAAAGGTGGGTGAAGGATATGAACAGACACTTTACAAAAGAAGACATCTATGAGGCCAACAAACATATGAAAACATGCTCACCATCACCGGTCATTAGAGAAATGCAAATCAGAACCACATTGAGATGCCATCTCCTGCCAGTTAGAATGGTGATCATTAAAAAATCTGGAGATAACAGATGCTAGAGAGGATGTGGAAAAATAGGAACACTTTTACACTGTTGATGGGAGTGTAAATTAGTGCAACCATTGTGGAAGACAGTGTGGAGATTCCTCAAGGATCTAGAAATGGAAATACCATTTGACCCAGCAATCCTATTATTGGGTATATACCCAAAGAATTATAAATTGTTCTATTATAAAGACACATGCACACATATGGTCACTCTGGCACTGTTTACAATAGCAAAGACTTGGAACCAACCCAAATGTCCATCAATGATAGACTGGATAAAGAAAATGTGGCAAATATACACCATGGAATTCTGCGCAGCCATAAAAAAATGAGTGCGTGTCCTTCATAGGGACATGGATGAATCTGGAAACCATCATTCTCAGCAAACTGACACAAGAACAGAAAACCAAACACCACATGTTCTCACTCATAGGCGGGTGTTGAGCAATGAGAACACATGGACACAAGGAGGGGAGCATCACACACTTTGTCAGTTGAGGGGGGGCTAGGAGAGGGACAGTGGGGGTGGGGGTGGGGTAGGGAGGGATAATGTGGGAAGAAATACCAGATATAGGTGATGGGGGATGAAGGCAGCAAACCACCTTGCCATGTATGTACCCATGCAACAATCCTGTATGATCTGCACATGTATCCCAGAGCCTAAAGTACAATAAAAAAAAAAAAATCTTAACTTTAGAGGCTGAAACTTGTTAAGAACCTGTGAAATTTCTGACTTAAATTTTAATGCATGAACATAGGATGTGTGATAGATATGGGAATACCTGTATTGAGTTGCAGCCCATGAAGGCCAGAGATTGGTCTCCAGGTTGGAAGAACCACTTGAATGATCTCAAGAACTAAGGGACTCAAGCAGACCGAATTTTGAAATTTTCTCTTCCCCAGTCTCCAGGACACACTGGGACCTGCAGTGAAACAAAGATAAGTCAGGACATCTGTAGCAAAGCCTTTCAACTCTAAACTGTCCACTCCATCCTAGAAATGCAGGAGGAGGTGATGGTTGAAGTTGGTCAATTAAAAGTTCTGACCTTCTGCAAAATACCTAGCCAGTATTCTTCAAGACTCTCAAGGTCATGGAAACCAAGGAAAGACTGAGAAACATCCATCTCACATCAGAGGAGACTAGCAGAAATAATGACTAATGCAATTTGGTACCCTGGGTTGGATTCTGGAACAGAAGAAATACATTGGAAAAACAGATGAAATCCAAATAAAGTGTGGACTTTAGTTAATAGCAATGTACCAATATAGTCCTTTGGTTTTGACTAATGTACCATGGTTATGTAAAATGTTAACATTAAGGAAAATGGGTGAAGGGTATTCAGCAACTTTGTAAGCTATATTTGTAACTTTTTGTAAATCTAAAATTATTTCAGAATAACACTTATTAAAAAAATAAAACAAGCTCTGACCATGAATAGTGGGGAGGGTTAGTGTGACATGCTGGTCATAGAGGAATCCAGACAGGCTACTAAAACCAGTTCTGAGTTTCCAATTGGAAAGGAAGGATGTGTGGAGCTTGCAAGCTTTTTTATTCACCTTCATATATTCTAATATAATACTAACAATGATCTCATGAAATAACCGTCATCCCCAGTTTACAAATAAAGCATAAAAGGCTCAAGGAGATAATTTGTTCACAGTTGACAAGTGACAGATTCTGAAATAGATCACAGTCTTTTCACTACATTATGCTTGATAAATGATCTCCAAAGGTATTACTGGAGAAAGGGATATCGCTTCATCTACAGATCAACAGATTTTCAGTCATCTACATTCTCTAGGTATAGGCATAAAGTTAGATAGAGAACCTCTTTTCTCTTCACTAACGTGCTCCCATGTCTAAAGCACTCATGTACATCTCTTTGGCTACACTGCCTGGTATCTCTTTGATACCAGAATTTGAAAAGAGCCTTTGTTCATTCTTTCTTGAAGCAGGAATTCCTCATGGCCTCTGTTGTCCCGGAAGGACAGAATGTGTCTCTCTCTAACCACTCTTTTCCCCAACGTGCCTCCATTTGTCACCAGACAATCAATTCATAGCCTGGTTCTTTGGAAAGAGCAGGTGCTCAGTATGGGACATCTTAGTATCCTTCTGGAGCCCCCTAAGAAAAACCTTCAAGTGCGAATCATTAGGATACACTGCCTGATGCTTCCTTCCTTGTCCCTGAGCTACCTGGCTCAGAACTCAGGGGGTTCAGGAAGTTTAATTGTGGAAATGTCTTGGATTTGCACCTGGATCCCAACAGACCTGTTATTTCCCTACCTCTACCAAGAGGATTATAAAGTGTTGGCTTTTACTGACACAGCAAGAAATGATTTTCACAAACAGAGGGACAGATGAGAGGAGACACAGCTCTGGAGGTGTGGTGAGTGCAGGGGTTAGAGTGTCAAACCTGGGGCCTGGGCTGGGGAGCCTGAGCTCTGAGGCTTTGGACCACCGGCTTGAATGGAATCTGTTTAGGGTGGGCAACTTCAGGTCTTTCTATAACCTGAGAAGTGAGAGTTACCCTTAAGACATTTACTATCCTCCTCCTTATAAAATAATGAGTTTGGGTGGGTATTTGTGATGAGCTCTTACAACATTACCTTTTCTGGGCTGGACTATTCCTTGATGATCCAGGAACATTGTCATCTCATGATTAAAGGCAACCCTGTTCCTCTTCAATCCTCAACCAACTGGTCAAATCTGAGCAAAACAATGTATCGATAGTTTTCCAGGTTCGTCTGTGGTGGCTGCTCCTAGCATAGGCTGAATTTTATAGTTGTCCTGCATCCTACGGTGGGACTTCTGCTTGTAGGACAAAAACAGGTCTACAGTATGGACTCTGCCTCAACCTGGGGTCTAGCTGCTTGATTAAACCTCCCCTTAGTTGGCATGGCATATTCTGACTAATTTGAGGAGGGACAGAGGGGAGCCACTGCTCATCTCATCCTAGGCTAACTCAAGTCAGAAGGCTGTTAGCTATGTAACAGCTGATCACAGTCAGGTTTTAGGATTTCTTCATGAACTCATTTAACCTCACCACCACTCAATGACAGAAGTTCTCTTATTTCCCTCAGGACAAGAACACAGAACATAGAGGAGTTAAGAAATTTACCCACAGTCTTACAACTAATAAGTAGTAAAGCCAGGAGTTAAATCCAGACAGTTTAGGTCTAGAGCATGCACTTCCAACCCTGTGATGTCTACTTAGAATAAAATATATATAATATGCCAACCTGTCCCAACCTTTGAAATACCAATATGAAATGCATACTTTTAATGGAATATATATTATTCAGGTTATTAAAAATATTCAAGGAAGTTAAAGAGAGATCACATTTGCAAATATCTCAGCAGCTAACAGATGAGCAGATTTATCTGTATTCTGGAGGGAAGATCACAGACGGCCAGGTTACAAAATATTCACAGGAGCCAGTGATTTACACACAATGGCCTCTGTACCAGGCTGAGTCTATTTCTCTGTCATCTATTTATCCCTACTTCCTTCCCTCTACCCCTTAAAATTTAATGCCTTTCAATACTAGAGATAGTCCTGATCCATTCCAGACCCTGGCTTCACCAGTTAAATTTAATCAAGGATTTTGGTTGCCAACTATCAAAGTGATGTAATATTCCTACGGTCAGATTTGAAAAGGATTTACTGTAATAACCTAACTTGTGTTAGCCTAACTGACTCCATCTTAGCTGTAAGCTCCAGCCTAGCTTTTCCCTCCCGGCAACAGCCCCCACAGGTGTGTTACTGAGTCATGCAGTACTCAGAGCTTCGAACCGTTGAGGTTTGGGTCATGCTGTATTCAGTACCTGTACATCCTGCTTGGCAAGCACACCTGCTATTGTGAATACCTCTTTTGGTGATTGATTGTATGAAAAGTCCCCCCGCTACCCACCTTGATGATTGTATGGAAATATTCTTAGTAACCAGCAACTATGGGAACCTCTTGCCTCCTGGTTACCAGCCTCCTACTAACTTGCTAGTTCTGCTTCTGTAAAATTCTGCTTCAGCTACGTGCCTCCTCCCCTACCGAAAAGCAAGGTATAAAAGATAATCAAGCCCCTTTCTCGGGACTGAGAGAATTTTGAACATTAGCCATCTCTCAGTCACTGGCAATAAAGGACTCGTAATTTGAACTCAGAGCATGGTGATTCTTCTGTGACTCACTTGGATACAACATTTATTGTTTAAAAATATTTAAAAAGATTAAAGGACAGAATTTAAAAAACAGCATCAGATTTATTTACTAGTCTTGATTTTTTTCCCTATATGTATCTTAAATCTATACATAAACTAAAACCTTTGGAGAAAATCCAATTTTATTTCTTTAGTCAGATCTCACTGCAATTTCTTTGATAGCTTTCAGGATCCAAGTCTTGTGTTAAAACTCAGCAGCAGTCCCTTAGTATCTCTGTTTGTAAATGGTGTGGGGAAGAAGGAGCTGTGGAGAAGAGGAACCCTCCCCACACATCCTCTGTTCATCCCTATAACATAATGAAAGCTGTCTGTTTGAAGCAACATGGGTGGAGGGGGTCTGAGTTGTTTTGGAGGGAACTGGGGACTTTGTGGAGAGTCTGTGACTTCCTGGTTACAGGTACTTGGCCTGGACAGGTTTATGCTAAGCTCGTTTCCGAGCATAGCAGGATTCGACCTAATTTTGGCAAACACACAACAGCATCACAGGCTTGGGGAAAATCTGGGCTCCCAGCTCCTGACAGTCTTAGCTAGGCTAGGGATGCAGTGCCAGGGCCCGTTTTTCTGTAACTTTCCTCTTGGCCCCAGGACTCAGCTGGAAGGCCTGAGGCTTAAACACTTCACATTCCTTTGAGTGCTGGTTGCCATAAAAACCTTCTTGGTGGACCAGGGCGCCCCACTGTCTCCAATCTGGGTCATCTTCTTATAGTGAATCATATCTTGGCGCTTGGGGGTAGATTTCACCTGATTAGAGAAAGAAATAGCCTTTGAACTATTCATGTTCTTCTGGAACCTGGATAAGATGGTACAGGGGCAGAGACCGTAGTTTAATTTTATTCCATCTCCTCAGAGGGGTCTGGTTTGTCTGTCTACCTACCTATCATCCACTTACTTATCATCCAACTAATTATCTACCATACATCTACCTATCCAGCTATCAATCTATCTACTGATGTATCAATCTATTCATTACCATCTATCATCTCTCTGTCTTCATCTTTCTATCCTCATCAGTTTTTTCTTTCTACAGATAGTTTGCCACATTTATATATTGCTCTCTCAGGAGATTACAGCTTTGAGGAGAATGTTTTTCTTCCTAAACTGTGAGCCTTTAATTAAACTCACACAGTATGCAACACAGAGACGGTCAATAAGCACATGGTCCCCTTACAGTCTTAGGACTTTTCTATGTGGACCCTCAAGGACAGGTGCATATAAGTGGTCAGGGAGGAGGCAGGGGTGGTATAGAAGGAGAGCATGTAAATACATCATCCTTTTTAAATTATTATACTTCAAGTTCTGGGATACATGTGCAGAATGTGCAGGTTTGTTACATAGGTATACATGTGCCTATCAACCTGGCATCTAGGTTTTAAGCCCCACATGCATTAGGTGTTTGTCCTAATGCTCTCCCTCCCCTTGCACCACAACCCCTGACGGGCCCCAGTATGTGATGTTCCCCTCCCTGTGTCCATGTGTTCTCATAGTTCAACTCCCACTTATGAGTGAGAACAGGTTTTCTGTTCCTGTGTTTCCTGAAATTGATGGCTTCCAGCTTCATCCATGTCCCTGAAAAGGACATGAACTCATTCTTTTTTATGGCTGCATAGTATTCTATGGTATACATGTGCCAAATTTACTTTATCCAGACTATCATTGATGGGCAATTTCATTGGTTCCAAGTCTTTGCTATTGTAAATAGTGTTGCAATAAACTTAAGTGTGCATGTGTCTTTATAGTAGAATGATTTATAATCCTTTGGGTAGATACCCAGTAACGGGATTGCTGGGTCAATGGTATTTCTAGTTCTAGATCTGTGAGGAATTGCCACACTGTCTTCCACAATGGTCGAACTAATTTACACTCCCACCAACAGTGTAAAAGCATTCCTATTTCTCTACATCCTCTCCAGCATCTGTTGTTGCCTGATTTTTTAATGATGGCCATTCTAACTGGCGTGAGGTGGTATCTCAATGTGTTTTTGATTTGCATTTCTCTAATGACCAGTGATGGTGAGCATTTTTTTTCATATGTTTATTGGCCACATAAATGTTTTTTTTTTTTTTTTTTTTTGAGAAGTGTCTGTTCATATCCTTAGCCTACTTCTTGTAAATTTGGTTAAGTTCCTTGTAGATTCTGGATGTTAGCCCTTTGTCAGATGGATAGATTGGAAAAATTTTCTCTCATTCTGTAGGTTGCCTGTTCACTCTAATGACAGTTTCTTTTGCTGTGCAGAAGCTGTTTAGTTTAATTAGATCCCATTTGTCAATTTTGACTTTTGTTGCTGTTTTGGTGTTTTAGTCATGAAGTCTTTGCCCATGCCTATGTCCTAAATGGTATTGCCTAGGTTTTCTTCTAGGGTTTTTATGGTTTTAGGTCTTAGGTTTAAATCTTTAATCCATCTTGAGTTAATTTTTGTGTAAGATGTAAGGAAGGGGATCCAGTTTCAGTTTTTTCAGCACCATTCATTAAATAGGGAATCCTTTCCCCATTGCTTATTTTTGTCAGATATGCCACTGGGGTATGAAAAAACAAACAAACAAACAAGCAAACAAAAACTCTTGCAGCTAGCTCAGTGTCTGCCCAAACGGCTGCCCAGTTTTGTGCTTGAAACCCAGGGATCTTGTATAGGCACCTGAGGGTATCTCCTGGTCTGTGGGTTGCGAAGATTGTGGGAAAAGCATAGTATCTGGGCCGGATAGCACAGTCTGTCATGGCAGGGTCCCTCATGATGTCTCTTGGCTAGGAAGTGTGTTCCTTGACCCCTTGCATTTCCTGGGTGAGGCGACATCCCACACTGCTGCTGCTCACCCTCTGTGGGCTGCATCCACTGTCTAACCTGTCCCAATGAGATGAACCAGGTATCTCAGTTGAAAATGCAAAAATCACCTGCCTCTGTGTTAGTATTGCTGGGAGCTGCAGACTGGAGCTGTTTCTATTCAGCTTTCTTGCCCAGGAATACATCATACTATTTCATCTCAAGAACGGATGCATATAAGCGGTCAGGGAGGCGGCAGGGGTGGTATAAGAGGAGATCTTGTAAATACATCTTCCTATTTCATCTTGCTTAGGGATGGATATTTTCAGCATTAACAACGTTGATCATTATCATAAGCAACAGAAAGAAGCAGAAAACACAGTGCTTAACGTGGGCTCTGAAACTGGACTGCTTGAATTTGTACTGTTTTTTTTTACTTTGACTTTGTGATCTTAGGCAAGTTATCCAATGTCTTGGTGCCTCAGTTTTTCCGTATGCAAAATAGGAATGACAATTGTTTTAAAGTCAAGGGACATTTGCTTGAAGCCAGTCCCTTCTTCTTACTTTATTTTTATTTTTTTCATTTGGTGACAGTCTCACTCTGTTGCCCAGGCTGGAGTGCAGTGGTGTGATCTTGGCTCACTGCAACCTCCGCTTCGCAGGTTCAAGCGATTCTTGTGCCTTAGCCTACGAAGTAGCTGGGGTTACAGGTGTGTACCACCATGCCCAGCTAATTTTTTATATTTTTAGTAGCAATGGGGTTTTGCTATGTTGGCCAGGCTAGTCTTGAATGCCTGGCCTCAAGTGATCCCCTCACCTTGGCCTCCCAAAGTGCTGGGATTACAGGCATGAGCCTCTATACCTATACCTTCTGCTTACTCTTAATGTGGCCATTTATAACTTTACTCACCTATCAGACTCTGTGTCTTCTTGTATAGAAAGCAGATGATGCCACTCCCAGGCTTTGAGAGAAGGGATACTTTAAGAGATACTGGCTGTGAAATCCTAGGATGGTATCTGTTATCATTACATTTTGGTAAATTCCTATGTGTGCTAAATGGTTTATAGCCTTCCCCACATTCATAACCACTCTGCAAGGTCAGAATTATTGTTCTGTTTCATGTGACAAAAACACAGCTTTCTGGTGAACTCCTCTGTCACCCATGCAGCATTGGAACAAGAGGAGGAGGAGGATGCAGCCTCCCTCATAGAGAAGGTGCTGTGTTCTTGGATCTTGCATGCAGTTGGGATGTGGAAGATAATTTTGCCACTGCAACTAGAGGATGGGCCACAGTCTGTAAAAAGATTAGAAAAACCGGGAGTGATGGGAAACAAGTAGGCCTGGTTGGATTTATCCGAAACTGACATCTCTTAGTGGGTGAACTTGTTCTGATCTCAAGCCTCTGCATGTGTTTTA
This sequence comes from Sapajus apella, assembly GCF_009761245.1. Taxonomy (NCBI): domain Eukaryota; kingdom Metazoa; phylum Chordata; class Mammalia; order Primates; family Cebidae; genus Sapajus; species Sapajus apella. The sequence continues at coordinate 170,071 of NW_022437046.1, read as the reverse complement.
AAGGGAAATGGGGTTAGAGGGAGGGGACAAAGATTTGACCTTTAAATTATTCTGTGGGCAAAGGATCTGACAACCACAAAGTGCCAAGAGTCAGAATTGCCTTTTTTTTCTCCTGTATGAAGCAATTAAGCAAAGACTGTTTCTCTTTAGGTTGCTTGAATTTCTATCCTGGCTCTACCACCTAGCTTCACAACCTTGGCCAAGTACTTAGACTCCCTGACACAATTTCCTCATGAGAAAATGGAAAAATATCACACAGGGCTAGATAATTAAGTAAAGTAATATGTGTAAAGTATGTGTTTAAAGGACAGAGATGCTATATCCTGATTTTTTTTTGAGACAGAGCCTCATGCTATTGCCCAGGCTGGAGTGCAGTGACGCAATCTCAGCTCACTGCAGTCTCTGCCTCCCGGGTTCAAGAGAGTTTCCTGCCTCAGCCTCCCAAGTAGCTGGGATTAGAGGTGCCTGCCACCACACATGGCTAATTTTTTGTATTTTTAGTAGAGGTGGGGTTTCACTATGTTGGCCAGGCTGGTCTTGGACTCCTGACCTCAGGTGATCTGCCTGCCTTGGCCTTCCAAAGTTCTGGGATTACAGGTGTGATCCATGGTGCCCAGCCTCCTGATTCTTACTATCAATATTGCATAGTAAACTTGGAGCCCTGAAGAAGTATCAGAAAGAAAGCAGCACAACAAAAAGGAAAGAAAGAGGAGGTAGTCCAGGGTGGCTTTAACTCTACCATAGTGACATACGGATCTTTAGAAACCACAGAGAAAAGGGACGTACAAGTTGCCAGTTCCTGAGAAGGTGGCTCTCTGACTCTTCATCAGCTGAGATTGTGGACATGTAATTTTCACGTTGGCCTGCCGTGGACAGAAGGTTGGTACAAACCTGTATGACACTATGCTGAGTAGTTTGCTAAGTACTAGGTTTACAGTGGCAAGGAGGACAAACATTTTCTGTTCCAAGATGCAGTTTTATCCCTCAAGAACTGAATAGTCTCCCACCAATCTCCAGGCTCTCTTCAACCATTGCCAGTGTCTGTTATCTGTTCTCCCACCAGTGTGGTGAGTCAGCAGTGCAGTTTCTGACTCATGGTTAGGGATATCCACTGTGACAGCATAGGCTGAGAATCACAACTCCTGAAGGTGCATTCACATATATTGATGTGTGTGTGGCGCCCCCTTGCAGTTGCACAGAGTATGGCCCTGACCTTTATAGTTGCTCCGATATATAATAATTAGGCTGTGGTGTGACTTTTATTTAATGGAGACATGCACTGAACCCAGCCTGGGGATACTGGAGGATGCAAACAGGTAAAATGACTCCCTCTAGGAAGGTTTCCTTAGCCAGTTGTATCCCCACAGTTTACTCAAAAGACATGTCCGAAGGACAGGTGCAAAAGAGGGAATGATGGAATTTTGATATTGTCCAAGGGCTTATCTTTCCATTATAAACAAGTGCGCTGAAGCAGTCTTAGACTTTCACTGAATATAAAAGTGAAGTGAACTAATATTGTGATGAATACACTGAGTGTTAGGCATCATGTGAGGCATCTGACTACAGGATTAAGCTGGTTCATGCACAAAGCTATTGAAAACAGCCTCAGGAAACAGAAACCTGTCAAGGTTATATAACTTTCATAAAAATGGCAATTAGAAAATTGCCGAGCACTTAAACACATAAAATTGCACCGTGATTATTCAGAATAGAGAACACATACAAACAACATGAAAAATGTAGGCAACCCAATAGAAAAATGAGTAAAAGAGTGAAAACTTCCTAAAAGAAGATATTCAAATAGTAATATGTTCAAATAATATGGAAATGTGCTTACCTTATTAGAAATTGAGGAAATGTACATGAAAACCACAAGGCAATACCATTACACACCCATAGATAGCTGTAATTAAAAAGGCCAACCACACAAAGTATTGATGAGGATGTGGAATAATCGAACTCTCCTACAGTGTTGGTGTGGGTATAAATTGGTAAATCACTTTTGAAAGCTGTTTGGAAGAATATGTGAAAGCTGAATATATGCATAGCTTATGATAAATGAATTTCATTCCTAGGTAATACTTAACTGCAAACATGTGTTCATATAGGGTATATTCACCCAAGGGAAAAATTATACACAATGAAAATGGATACATTATAGCTGTATGAAACAATTATGGATGAATCTCACAAAGTTTAGTAAATGACACAAATGGGTACATACTATATGATTCTAATTATAGAAAGTTCAAAAATAGGCAAAATTAATCGGTGGAGTTAGATAGTGATTATCACTGAGGGGATAGGGTAAAAGAATTCATAGGCTTTTTTGCGGGGGGAGGTGATGACAATATCCTGTTTATTCATCTGGGTGTTTATCACATGAGTATATTCACTTTGTGGAAATTAATCAAGATTTACGTTTATGGTATGCAGGCTTTTCTATATGTATGCTATATTTAAGTAAAAATATTTGAAAAACGATCAAATCTGGTGAATTTGGTGAGTAGAAAGTTGTCTTAAGAGTAGAGTTTCTAGGTATAGGTGAGGGGGAGGAAGGCAGCAAATCACACTGCCACGTGTGTACCTATGCAACAATCTTGCATGTTCTTCACATGTACCCCAAAACCTAAAATGCAATAATAAAAAAAAGAGTAGAGTTTCTAATACTTAGGGAAGAGGTGATTGAAAAGACTAGACATGCAGAATGGGCAAGCCTTTCCTCATCTGGATTTAGCATAAAGCTGTCACTTAGACCTGATCCTGCAGGTATCAGGAAACAACTGGTTATCATTAAACATAGTTATGATAGAAGACGTTTTCTTAATACAGATTTGATTACCATTTTGTTTTCTGTATACATATACTAGTTTAAATGTTCATACTTGTCATTTTATAAATATTTTGCTGCCAATTTAGAATTTGGAATATTCTGCAAGATATTAAATCTATGGTGCAATGCCAAATTGTCAGCAAAATATTTATGAAATGACAAGTATGAAAAATTGGACTTAAAAAATTATTATACTTTAAGTTCTTGGGTACATGTGCAGATTGTGCAGGTTTGTTACATAGGTATATATGTGCCATGGTAGTGGTTTGCTGCATCCATCACCCTGTTATCTACATTAGGTATTTCTCCTAATGCTGTCCCTCCCCAATCCCCCCACCCCTTGCTATTCCTCCCCTAGTCCCCCACCCCCCAGGCCCCAGTGTGTGATGTTCCCCTCCCTGTGTCTGTGTGTTCTCATTGTTCAACACCCACTTATGAGTGAGAACATGCGAATGCAGAAAGAAGAAAGTGGGACAGTTAAGCTGTTATAATATCCAGGAAAATGGTGATGATTCAGCCAGCTTAGTTTCATTGGGATATAAAAGGAGGCAATAGTTTAAAGACAGTTATTTCGGAGAATATGTTCAAAGTAAAAGGATATACAAAGTTGTCTTAGTTTTTTGGTATTTCACAGATAACAGGAAAGGAAAGGAGGCACTAGCCAACAGGTGCTGAACTGTGAGTTTTGGGGAGATGTGGAGGAATTAGAGTTTGGTTTGGACTACAGATTTAATATCTTGCAGAATCACAATGTGAGATGCTGAGAAGACAAATGGAGATGCAGTCCTGTTTTAAGGAGAGAAATTGGAAAGAAAGTGTAGCCTAAAAGTGCTATGTGAGGTTACGAGAACAGATTAGCTTACACACTACACTTTGATCTCCATGGAATAATATCATTAATCTTGGGATTCCGGAAGTTCGTGCTGCTCTTCCTGACTCTTCAGGGGATGCCCCTCAAGACGTGTCAGCCTCCATTTTCTGCCCCCAACTTGGGAGTACTTCAGAGTACTTGGCCCTATTGTAATAACTTTTATAGTAAGAGGGCTGAAGAAGAGAGATTTAAGAGGAAAGTTCCTTCTGATTGAGTTCATGACACAGGACTGTTTTGAAGGTAGGGCCAGAATAAAATATGCAAGCTTTAGGCAGCCTATGAAATGAAGGTAGGGTTGGTGAGGAAGGAGATTAACAAAACTGAAGGTATCTGGTAAACTACTATCTTGTCTACCAGTTCTTACTACCAAGAACTCTTGAATACTTCCTTAAGCCAATTTATCTTCATAGGAAAGAAATTTGTCACCATTAAACACATTTAAATAACCTGCTTTGGGCCCCAAAGGCATTTCTAAAAAAGAAATATAGACAATGTTAGTTCCATGATAGCACCAGAGGAATATGCAACCAGCCTCCTCAGGGAATGGTTTTGAAATATCTCATTTGTTTGAGTGTGTCCTCTATGGTTTGTTAACAGATCTGTCAGACTGGAAAATCTACCTTTAAAAATAATTAGAAATGGAATTTAAACTTGTTTCTAATATACTTTTAAGTTTCTACCTGACAGAATATGTGTATCTAGTTTCAACTTAAATTATTTCTCCAGTTTTTAGTCTGAGAAGACACCCCGGAGGGGGAGACTTCACCTCTAAAAACAAATAGAAATGGAATTGAAACTTGTTTCTAATACAACTTTAAATTTCTACGTAAAATTATTCTCCTTCAGTTTTTAGTCTGAGAAGACACTCTGGAGAGGGAGACTTTTAGGTTTAACAAGTGAGAAAAAGAGGCTGTTTAGGCCAAAGGGAAAACAGTGGCTAATGAAATAACCATAAGCAGTAAGCAGAGATCAACTCAGAAACTTTCTCTTTTTGAATAAAGAGAGAATAAAGTGCTACATCATTTTCTCCAAGCCAAAAAGATCAGGAAATGGAAAGACATAGAGCTCCTAAAACGAATGGAGTTTCTTTCATAGCCCAAGAAAGGATTATGGGGCAGCTCTTCTTTCTCAGCCCACACTTATTAGGGACTTTATAAGTAATGATCAAATGAACAATGCTTCTTACTCCTAGTGTGGACAACTGTCACCTGGAATCACCATGTTCTCCTGCAACACCAGCACTTCTGGCCAGTCTACCTTCCTCCTCACTGGTTTTCCAGGCCTGGAAGCCTCTCATCGCTGGGTTTCCATCCCCATCAACCTCATCTGTGTGGTTTCCATCCTGGGTAACAGTATCATCCTCTTCCTGATCCGCACAGACACAGCCTTACAGGAACCCATGTACATCTTTCTGTCCATGCTGGCAGCCTCTGATCTGGGCCTCTGTGCCTCCACCTTCCCCACCATGGTGCGTCTCTTCTGGCTGGGAGCTCGTGAGCTGCCCTTTGATCTCTGTGTAGCACAGATGTTCTTCATCCATGTCTTCACCTATGTGGAATCCGGAGTACTGCTGGCCATGGCCATTGATCGCTTTATTGCCATCCGGGACCCTCTGCATTATGCCACAATCCTTACCCGCTCAGCCACGGCCAAAGTGGGAACTGCCATTCTGGTAAGGGCTGTTCTACTCAACCTCCCAGGACCTATCCTCCTGCAGCACCTGCTCTTTCCCCAGTTCAGTGTGCTTTCTCACTGTTACTGCCTGCACTGTGACCTTGTGGGGTTGGCCTGCTCAGATACCCAAATCAACAGCCTGGTTGGCCTGGTTTCCATCCTCTTCTCACTGTGCCTTGACTCCTCCATCATCATGCTCTCATATGCCCTGATCCTACGAACAGTGCTGGGCATTGCATCACCTGGGGAACAGCTCAAGGCACTCAACACATGTATGTCACACCTCTGCATTGTTCTCATCTTTTATTTGCCCAAACTGGGGCTTTCTGTGTTGCACCGAGTAGAGAAACACAGCTACACTTCTCTGGCAGTGCTCATGGCCAACCTACACTTCTTGGTCCCACCCTTCATGAACCCCATTGTGTATTCCATCAAGTCTAGGCAGATCCGTCATAGCCTCCTAAATCACCTCCAGCAGAAGAGGATTGATGCTTTCTAGAACAGCAGAAGGCTCCTGACACATGACCCTGGGACTTGGGGTGGAGGAGGAGTTGCCCTAGGGAGTTGATTTTTGAGGTTTTTGGGTGATTCAGCCCTGTTGCAGTTTTTGGAGACTAAAAGTGTCGTAAAGCTTATTAAAGTATCACCTTGATAATCTCATTGCTCTGATTAGAAATGAGTTATCTCAAACTCATATATGCTATGATATCTCCTTATCCAGAGGGCTTAACTAAACAGAATATGTGCATCTATGTGTACAGGTACCTCTCCCCTCCCCTGAATTTTTCTTTCTTGTTTGACTTATAAGCCTGTGGATGAGCTGCAGTAAACTATATTTGCCTTAATACCAGCCCTCTTTTCTCGAATTTAATATTAACCGGCTCATCTAACAAGAATCTGAAAAGGGAGGTGGGTGGTAGGGAAACACATGTGACAACAGTATACATACCAAATTTATTTGCAGTTATTTGCAGCTTAGGGAGTGGTAGTTTCCTCTTGGTTCTCTATTTCTGATTGCGCAATAGAGACAGTTTGGCATTGCCAAGTCTAGGGAAGTTGCTCACTATAACTTCTGGATAGTGCTGGTTTCTCAGGTAACCAATGGTAAGGGTGGAATAGTCATCCACTTTCACAGCTGTTGATCTGCTAGAATGTCAGCTCCACGAGGTCAGGGATTCAGGGTTATTTTGTTCGCTGATGTATTCCCAGCTCCAAGAACAATGTCTATCATATAGTAAGTGCTTAATACATATCGTTGAATAAATGGGTAGGGTAGATGCAGGAGCAAAAATTTCTTGACAATGGATCCTCAGGAAGGGAGGGGACTGAGCCATCTGAATGTCTGAGGTCTGTGGGGTAAACAAGCAGTTGATAAACTGAAGTGTAATGAGATAAAGATAATGTCAGAAGCATTGGGGACAAGGTGTAATTCTCTATAATACATGGTCAGAAGACTGTCTCTAAGGATGCAGCTCAGAGAGGAGCTAAGTTTATTGTGGTGCTTTTTCCAAAGCTGCTTTCAAACTTCTAGAAGGAAGTTTACCCAGAAACTGAAGGATGTTTCAGCACTATCATGGCACTTGGCCTGCTCAGTTCTAAAATATTTGTACGTTTCTTGAAGAATTGAAATAGGGATATTCCTAGTAGGAAACCACTCAAATTTAAAAGAAACAGTAGTGATAGAGCTGTTAGAAGATACATTGTCTATTTCTATGGCCATCCAGACAAATGGCAATTTAATGACTGTGGTCATTTTTGTGTGTCATTTTCATTAATTGAAACAAGACAGAATGAGGAATTTGGAAGCAAGAAGGCAGTGTGGGAGCTGTGAATTCTGTACAGGCAGTTCTAGTTGGATTGTTTCTCCTGCTAGATTATATTTACATTGGCCATCATAGTATGACTTCCAAGGAACTCAGGGTCCTGTGCCTATCAGTAACTAGGAGGCCACTGCCAATGCAGATAGATATATCTGAAGTCACAGATCCTGCTCATAGAGCTCAAGAAGTAAGGATAGCAAAGTTGTCATTATGTCTAGTAGTAGCCAACCGGAAGTTTCAGTAAATCCAGTTTGACCAGCCACTTTAGAAAGGGAGGTCATTTGAAAAGATAGCTTGTACATATACACAGCAAATTTCCTTATCAGGGCCATATATCACAGGCTGAATAGGAAAGAGCGTTATTCAGGCCCTTCTGTCTGCTTCACTTATAACCCCAGTAACAAGAGGGTTCTGATCAGGCAGCCAGCATATCCATCCAACTGAGGTTCCCTCCAACCTCTATCAGAAACCTTACACTGACATGATGCTATTCAGGACCACAGACATTTTTCCCAGTTAAAACAAAAGAAAACACATTGTTATACAGAGCCCTGAGGCTGGAAAATTCCCATTCAGAGGGTTACCAGAATAAAACTTGGATATCAGACATCTGATCTAGGATTGTAGGGATCTTGGGCTTTGTCATATTTGTCTTTTATCCACGGTAGTTCTGAGCTTGGAGACTGCTCCCCCAACCCTTAATCTCTATCACCATTTTTCTTGCTATTTCATGACTGCAGTGACCTCAAGAGCTGGAAGGGATATGGGGATCTATGCCTACACAACTTTACCTTCAGTGTGCAGGCTTCTCGGCATGCTCCATAATGCCTACTTTTGCTTCACAGGCCAAATTACTACAGTACTGTAGTATCTGAGACTGACACAAGGGAGTCCTGAGATGGTCTCTAAAAAGCTTTGCTACTAGTTCACCAGTTAAGAGATTATTAGGGTGTGATATGCAGTGGAGTTTAGATTTTGGCATCAATTTTTTTAAAAAGTCAGTGTATAGAAATCTAAAGCTCCTGCTTTTAATTCTTACATGAATCAGACTGCCACCCACCGATGCAGAAAACCTGAGTTGAAAAATCTCAGCTCTGGCCCATACCAGCTGTGTGATCTTAAGTTAGTCACTTCCTCTCTCTGAATCTGTTTTCTCATCATTATGAAATGGGGATACTTACTTCATAGAGAGGGTGTGAGGATTTAAATACAAATGTATATAAAGCACTAAATCTAGCAGATAACCCATTTTATGTGTGTTTGTGTGGTTATTTGATTAGTGCAAGCATCATGGTGTTTGTTTTTCCTGAGTTGTCTAACTCTAGTGCTTAATATGGCCCTGAGAATGGTAAGCAATTTGTGTTAAATGAATGAATAAAGACGGAATTCCTCACAAATGGTCAATGCAATTGTATAATTTTTATTGAGCTCAACAGATGAGAGCACTTGTTAATGTAATTGTGACATCTAATTATATAATTTATATAAGGTAACTTTTTGATTTTGGGAGGAAAAAGCCAATTCGTTGGTTGGTTAGTTGCAAATGCAAACATTTTGTACATGGTTACACTGCTGTATAGAAGCCCTGGGTTTCTTAATTCATAACTGAACTGCTCAAGGACTTTAGGTTCCAAAGGGGAGATGCGAATCTGGGCTTAAAAGTTCCATGTATATAATTCCAGCTACTAAGGCTTGTCCTGGGTTAACTGGATAGTATACTGTGAGTCTGTGACACTCTAGAACTGAGTGGGGTCCTTGGGGACTGTGAATGAGTGACTGACTCACCTTGTATATTTTTAGATCAAGGAAAAAATTTTTTCATGCACTTATGCTAGGCCTGGCTACTAGTAATCAATGGATTGGAGGAGGGGATAGTCCTAGACAAGGGGAGGAAGAGGAGAAAGCTTATGAAAATCAGGGTACATGTCCCAAGTTCTTCAAAGCCAAGTCTTCCTGAGACTGGTTTATATCGTTCATGGATTGGCCATTTTCCCATGGGGAAAATGATTTCCTAATAGTCCTCTGTAAAACAAAGAGGTATTTTGCCCCCTATAGAGAGAAAAAAAGGAAAGCCTACAGTGACTGATTCAATGTACAATTGCTGTCAATTCAGAGTGACGCAAAGTTATGAGGAATGCACAATTATTTATATTGGGATGCTTTGTGGATTAGAAGAATTATAAGAAAAAATGCTCTTATGAGAAAAGTTCTTCTGAAGTCCTTCTACCTCCTACCATGGGCCAGTATAAAAAATACTTTTGAGGGAGATAGGACAGAACTCAGTCAAAATTTTAAATTTATTTTTGTGGGTATATAGGTGTTTATTATTTATGAGAAATAAAATGTTTTGATACAGGTATGCAATGTGAAATAAGCGCATCATGAAGAATGGGGCATCCATCCCCTCAGGCATTTATGCATTGGGTTGCAAACAATCCAGTTACACTTTTAGTTATTTTAAAATGTACAGTTATTATTGACTGTAGTCACCCTGTTGTGCTATCAAATAGGTCTTATTCATGCTATTTAATTCACCTACAACAAAGCTCAAAAGAATTTTACTCACAACTTGGAAAGAAATAATTTTCTGTACACCGATACTTTCCTTGATCATCTCTTGTGTTCATACCAATCAGGTGTTTGGTCCCATAACTCCACTGAAATGGCTTTTTCCAATGTTCTGATGAACTATACATTGCCAGTTTCATTTGTTAATACCTGTGTTAGTCTTTTCTCATGCTGCTATAAAGAAATACCTGGGACTGGGTGACTTATGAAGGTTTAATTGACTCACATTTCCACATGGCTTGGGAGGCCTCAGGAAACTTACAATCATGGTGGAAGGGGAAGCAAACATGTCCTTCACATGATGGCAGGAGAGAAAAGTGCCAAGTGAAGGGGGAAAAAGCCCCTTATAAAACCAGCAGATCTCATGAGAACATACTGTCTTGAGAACAGCATGGGGGTACAACCCCCATGATTTAATCACCTCCCACAAAGTCCGTCCCCCAACACATGGAGATTACAATTCAGATTACAATTCAAGATGAGATTTGGATGGGGACACAGAGTCAGACCACATCAGTACCCCATCCATTGCTGTAACTGTAGCATTTGACACTATTGATCACCCCCACCACCACTACCCCTACAAGATTTTGTGCTCTTGCTTTCCCTTGTTATCTCACTGTTGTTCATTCTCAAACTCTTTAGCTGTTTCCTCATGGCATCAAACTCAGTTTTTGTTAACTTGGATCCATACACTTGCCTTGATGGCTACCTGGGCAGCCAGAGGCTGCTAGGTATTGCTGTGCTGCTGCTGAGATTGCAGAGCCAAGTTGCTCCCATCGTTGCTTCTGTATTTTCCCCAGACTGCAAGGCCAGTTGCAGTGGCTGCTCCCAGTCTCTCATATGGTTCCTGACACACCCTAACACTGCTGTATGATATGGTTTGTCTGTGTCCCCACCCACATCTCATCTAGAACTGTAATCTGAATTGTAACCCCCATGTATTCAGAGAGGGACCTGCTGGAAGGTAATTGGATCACAGGGGCAGTTTTCACCATGCTTTTCTCATGATAGTGAGGGGGTTCTCATGAGATCTAATGGTTTTAAAAGTGTCTGGCAGTTCCCTCCTGTGCTCGTGCTCTCTCTCTCTCCTGCTGACTTGTGAAGGTGTCTGCTTCCCCTTTGCCTTCTGCCATAAGTTTCCTGAGGCCTCCCCAGCCAAGCAGAACTGCGAGTCAATTAAACCTCTCTCCTTTATGAATTACCCAGTCATTGGTAGTATCTTTATAGTATTGTGAGAATGGGTGAATACACTGTACCTCATGCCTTTGCTGGTATTATTGCATGTCTGTATTAGTCAGCTCAGGCTGCTCTAACAAAATACCATAGACTCTGTAACTTAAACAGTAGAAATTTGTTTTTTCATAATTCTGGAGGCTGGAAGTCTGAGTCTGTGATTTGGCCAGAATGATTGGGTTCTAGCAAGGGTTTTCTTCCTGGCTTGCAGATGGTCACCTTCTCACTATGTCCTCATGTGGTGGGGAGAAAGCACCAGCAAGCTCTCTGGTGTCTCTTCTTATAAGGACACTAATCCCATCATGAGGTCCCTACTATCATGACCTCATGTGACCCTAATTACTTTAATAAAGGCCCTATCTTCACATACAGTCACATTGGGAGTAGGGGCTTTCACATATAACTTTTGTGTGAAACTTTCAGTTTATAACAATACCCTTCAGCTTTAACAGGTTCCCTGTTGCTTCTGAGGAATGAAATATGGATTTGCTTGGTCACTGACACATTCGTAACTTGGAAATGCAAGGGAATTAATTCACCATAGGTGTGGACTTTAACTAATGGAAGGTAAGGAATCATTGGATAAGTTGCCTTTCTTTTCCCCCCATATGCCCTGTGTTGAGGTGTAGCAGCTCCACTGAACCCTCTGGAAGACATCTCGGGCACTGCGCAGTCATCTTGAGACTAAGTTGCCTTTCTTTTCCCCCCATATGGCCTGTGTTGAGGTGTAGCAGCTCCACTGAACCCTCTGGAAGACATCTCAGGCACTGCGCAGTCATCTTGAGACTAAGTTGGTGGCAGCTTAGTAATGCTTCCTTCCCTGCCTCACTCCCTTTTGTCCTCACTCCTGGAAAGATATTACACTCTCCAGTATAATGCTTGCACATGTGGTTTTGCCTCAGGCTCTGTTTTCTAGAGAATCCAAGCTAAAAAGATCAATATAAGCTAAAAGCTTATATTGATCAATCCAAGCTAAAAGATCAATGGCCCTTGAAAGCAAACTCTCAGGTAGGATTTGTCATTTGACTGTCTGCCAGTCTGAAAGCAACAGGGATCACACTGCTGATGGTAAATAGGGTGGTGAAAACATCCGTCACACAGTGATGTACATTTACTAAAGATTTCCTGTTGTTAATTGGGATAAGGTAAAGGTGGAAGGAGAGGCAGGAATGTTTGATCAGACTGGAAATATGGTAATCTTATGGATTCTGGTGTGGGTTAGCTGATTTTGATGGCATTTGGAGCATTGCAAAATGAAAATGATAAGCTCATGCCACTCAACTCCCTTAGCTAACTTAAAACATGTTGCAAAAGACAGTCCTCCACGGTGGCTTCAAAAGAGTCTAATTTCTTGAAGGCAGTGTGAGCAGGAGGGGTCCCCAGGGATGGAGCCAGGCTGGGGGCAGAGCCCAGGGCAGCCTATGCAGGTGGGCTCTGAGGCATGGGAGCTAGGGACCCTGGCATCAGCCTCAGAAGGGTTAGAAGACTCAGGCCTCAGAAATATAAGGAAAACTGAATGTGCAATCTCTATAGGTCATCTGTGTTGAAACAAATTCCATAATAAAGTAAGGGAGTTTAAGAGCTGGAAATGGGACATTTGGGCATATGAGCCTAAAACCCTGGATTTTATATTTTTCTCTGAAATTTCTAGGCTTGCAGAAGCACTCTCTTCTCAGTGACAAGAGAGAACAGTTTCTTTCTGCCTGAGAATTGTGAAATGACTTCACTGAAGCAGGTGCATTGCACCTGTTGTAAGATCTACTTTATCACTCTTCATTTGTGTCTAGACCAGTGTGCTAACTTCCCACCTTAAGACGGTAGAAATAAAAGAACAAATTAAATGTTTAGATGAGAGGAAATTTAGAAAAGGTAACAGCAGAAAGCAAAGAAAAAAATAGACACAAAATTTAAAAAGCCATAATTTGGTCCTAAAAGTTAATAAAATGGATACACCTTCCTGCACTAAGGAGCATTATGGGACAGGAAAAAGTGTACACAAATAACCAAGAATACAAAGACATAAGTCCTATATGAAAGAAAGGATAATAGGGGGATTTTACAAACATTCATACTAACATTGACAGTTATATTTAGAGGAAACTTTGGAGGAAATAGAAAAATTTTGAAAATACAAATCTTAATCTATATCCATTAAAAATTGAACATGAAATAAAAAGAAAACCTCCTTCATATCCAGGTTTCTTTCCTGCAGAGTTCTATCAAATATTTAAAAAATAAATGTTACATGAATATCATCAGTAAATAGAGTGTAAGGGATTAGTTTCCAATATGTTTTATGAGACAAGCAAAACGCTGATATGAAAACCTGATATGGAATTACAGAAAAATTAAACGAGCAATATCTATCATGAAGATAAACATAACTATCCTCATGAAAATATTAGTAAACTGAATCTATCAATATATAATACATCATGACCAAGTGGGGTTTATTCCAGGAATGTGATGTAGTTTAATATTTAAAAATAAGCAAGTATATCGTAGCACTTTGGGAGGCCGCGGGGAGCAGTTCATCTGAGATCAGGAGTTCAAGAGCATCCTGGGCAACATGGCAAAACCCTATCTCTTCTAAAAATACAAAAATTAGCCAGGTATGGTGGTGCAAGCCTGTAGTCCCAGCTATTCAGGAGGCTGAGGCAGGAGAATTGCTTGAACCCAGGAGGCGGAGGTTGCAGTGAGCTGAGATTGCACCACTGCATTCCAGCCTGGGCAACAGAGTGAGACTACATCTTGAAAAATAAAAATAAAAATGGAGTATAGTATACTACATCAGCAGCATAAAGGAGAAAAATCAGATGATTACATAAGTATGTAAAGAAAAATAATTTACCACATTCAACACCATTCTTGATGAAAACTTGCATGAAATTTCAATAGATGTGTACTTTTCAACATAGCATCTGTGAGAAGTGTATAGTCAACATGTTTCATGATGAAAGACTCAATACTACCCTCCTAAATTCAGAAGCAAGCCCATGGATATATGCATATGTCCAAACTCAAACTGTCTACACAAAATAGGTGCAGTTTTTTGCATATCAATTATACCTCAATAAAGCTGTTAATATAAGGAGAGACCATAGGAGGCATTAGTTAGGATGTGAACGTATTGAAACTCTCATACACATCTGGTATGAGAAATGTATAATGATGCAGCTGCTCTAGAAAACTTTGGCAGTTCCTCAAATGGTTAAACAGTTACCACATGACCAGTAAACTCTACGTCTAGGTATATTCCCAAGAGAAATGAAAACATATGCTGACACAGACAGTTGTACACAATGTTATAGTCACAGTATCTGTAATAGCCAAAAGGGGGAAACAATCTAAATAGCCATCAACTGACTAATGGATCAACACAATGTGGTATATATTCATACGATGGAATATTATTCAGCCAGAAAATGAAATGACATACTGATACATGCTACAACATGGATGAATCTACAAAGCATTATGCTAAGTAAAAGAAGTCAGTCCCAAAGTCCCATATGCTTTGGTTCATTTGAAAGTCTAAAATAGGGAAATCTAGAGAGGCAGGAGGAAGCCAACTAGTGGTTGCTTAGGGCTGGCAGGGATAGGAGAATATGAGGGTGATAACTATAGGGTATGAGGTTTGGTTTTGAGGTGAGGAAAATGTTCTAAAATTGACTGTGGTGATGGTTGCATGTGTCTATGGATATACTAGAAACCAGACTGCAACCATTCACTTTAAATGAGTGAATTGTATAGTATTTGAATCATCTCAATGAAGGTGTTAATAAAAGAAAAACAAAGATCAGAAACAAGGCAAAGATGTCTGGTTTACTAGTTTTATTCAACAATGTGTTGGAGGTCCTAGCCAGTACAACACAATTAAAAAATTGAATATAATGCAATCAAAACTCTAGCAATAATTTTTGTAGAAATGAAAAAATTGATTTAAAAATGTATATGATTTTAATATGTATATGTTTAAAATAATAAGAACCACTATGGAAGTGTAGTGTTAGAAGACTTACACTACTTCATTTTGAGACTTACTATAATACTATCATTATTAAGAAAGTATAGTATTGACACTTTCTTGTTCACTTTCTTGATCCAGTTGCCAAAGCAAGTCAGTTTGGAAAAGAAAATCTTTAATAATGCTGAAACAATGGAATATTCATGTGAAAAATAAATCTTGAACTCTAGGTTATAACATATGCAGTTTTTATTCATGTTGGATCATAGGCCTAAGAGTAAAAGCTAAACCGATAAACAAAGCACTAACTAGTTATGATTATTTGGACTTCATCATAACTAAAAATTTCTTGTAATTGAAAGATACTAGTAAGAAAATGAAGGTCAGGTGGTACAGCTCACGCCTGTAATCCCAGGACTTGGGAGGCTGAGGTGGTTGGAGCGCTTGAGCCCAGGATTTTAAGACCAGCCTGGGCAACATGGTGAAACCCCATCTCTACAAAAAAAAAAAAAAAAAAAAAAAAGAAAAACTAGCTGGGCGTGGTAGCTCATGCTTGTAGTCCTAGCTACTTGGGAGGCTGAGGTGGGAGGATTACTTGAAGCCTAGGAGGCTGAGGTTATAAGTGAGCTGAGGTCACACCACTGTACTCCCACTTGGGTAACAGAGTGAGACCATGTATCAAAAAAAAAAAAGTAATAACCAAAAGACAAGTCACAAAGTTGGATAAAATATTTTCACTATGTATATCTATCTGGCAAATGACTTGTATCCAGAATATATAAACAGCTAGTATAAATCAATGACAAAATAAAAAATTTATTAAAAGGGGATAAAAGACTTTAACAAACATTCTACAGAAGGCATATGCATGAATAGAAAACACATGAGAAGTTGCTCAATATCATTAGAAAAATGCAAATTAAAATCACAATAAGTTGCTAGTTTACTTTTAGCTAATGGACTGGCTAAAATGAAAAAAAGAATGACAATATCAAGGACTGACCAGGATGTGGAACAACTGGGAACGGTTATACATCACTGGCGAGATTAAAAAATGGTGTAATTCCTTTGGAAAAGCAGGTTCTATTAAACACATACTTAGCCTCTGACCCAGCCATTTCACTGGTAGGTTAAGAAATATTCATAGCAGTTTTATTCATAATAATAAAATATGAGAAACTCAGGTGTCCAAAAATAAACTTTGATATGTTCATACAATGAAAAATTACTTAGCAATAAGAAATTAACAATTGATGCACACAACATGAATCTCAAAAACATTAGGTTGAGTCAAAGAAGTCAAAACATATTGTATAATTTCATTTATGTAAATTTCTAGAACAGTAAATGAAATTTAATCCAAGGTGATCAAAAATTAAACAGTAGAACAGTGGTTATCTCCATGGAGCCGTGAGGATATTGCTGGGAAGGAGCACAAGGGAACATTTTGTGACTGCAAATTTTGTTTTCTTTTCTTGAGATAAGATCTCACTGTCACCCGGGCTACAGAGTAGTGGTGCAATCACAGTTCACTGCAGCCTCAATCCAGCCAGGCTCAAGAGATCCTTTCACTTCTCGGCCTCCTGAGTAGCTGGGACTACAGGCTAATTTTTGTACTTTTTGTAGATGAGGGCTTGCTATATTGTTCAGGCTGATCTCTACCTGGGGGGTTCAAGCAATCTGTCTGCCTGAGTCTCCCAAAGTGCCAGGATTATAGGCATGAGCCACCAGGCCCAGCTGATAGTTGGCATCTTGATTGAGACGGTGTTTATACTGATGTGCATGTATTTGTCGAAGATGTATTTTATGCAAATTATACCTCATTTAAAAAAAGAGCTTTGGGAAAAATAATCCAGCCATAGCCAATATAGTCCTAAATAGGATGTAGCAAGTTTTCTTGATTTCCCCTACAGTTTGAGTTAAGGATCCTGGAGAATAGAATTTACTGTCTAATCTGTGTCCTCTGATTGTCTGACAATTTGGGATGTCTGTGGGCAAATTAAGATTACCAAACTCATGTGTGCTGAAACCTGGGGTGAAGGAAGAATTATTTGGATGGTTTCAGGTTAAGTAATATGACAGTCACTGAGAGTACATGGGAGAGTTTTGCTGGGTCCCGTATTCAAGTTGCCATCAAAAATTTATCTTCCTGAATCACCATTATATGTCCAACACCTAGAATAGTATTTGGCATATTGCATGTTCCAGAAATGTCATTGATGTTAGAAGAAAAACTGTCCTCTCACCCTTGGATCAGATTTACTAGATTCTTTGTCCTAGGGTCTAGATTTATAGTAACTTGCCTGGTAAAGAATAAAAGGCATGAAATTTAGAATTAGAAATTAACTTGCTTTTTTGGGCAAGGAACTGTCTTCCTAATCTTCTGTCTCTGGCTCTGTAAATTGGGGATAATTATCTCATCAGATGGTCATGAGACTACAGTAAATGTGTAACCTCGTGGTGCACTGCAGAGGGTTAAACTAATTCACTGCACTACTGGCTGCAGTTCTGGGGACCCAGGGCATCGTGAACCCATTAGAGGCCTTCTGTTTAAGCTCTTTCCAAGCTTATTAAAATGCTTTACCCAGGAGACAAATAGCTCTCTAGTGGCTGTCATCATTTTATCATTTTCATTTTTATAAACCTGCCTCAGGAGGTCAAATTGGACAGAGTTCCCTATTTTCTCCCCAAATTAGGGACCTGGTTCCTTCCCTGGACCTTTGATGCTTGAGGGAAGCTGCACAAGGCCACTCCCAGGGCTTAGAAGGAAAGACTTAAGATGGCATCTCGCCTTAGGTCTTGCTCCTGCACCTTACACCCAGGCATGGTCTTACCTGCAAACAGAGATGAGGTGTGGCCTGGGGGCTCATTTCTTCTGAGGAAGTTGGTGTTCTTACACCCATGGCCTCTGTTCTTACCCTAATCATATTATAGTTTGACCTTTGAACCACATGGGTTTGAAATATGCAGGTCCACTTATATGCAGATTGTTTTTAACCAAACACAGATCAAAAATACAGGAATTGCAGGATGTAACATGTGCACATAATGAGGGCCAACCTTTTGCATATTTCTGTTCTTAGGGCCCACTTGGAATATGCATGGATTTTGGTTTATATGGGGTTCCTGGAACCAATCCTCCCATATATACTAAGGGACAACTGAAATAGCATGATTCAGTTTGGCTGCTGTTTCCTTGTGTGTTTCCCCTCTAACAGTGAGCAGTCATCATGAGAGGAGGCCCCTTGACCTAATTTGCTTTAGATTTTAGCAAAACTTTTGGCCCAAAGTGCATGCTCAGTGAACAGATAAAAACTCTTCCAGAGAACCTTCCTAGATTGACATTATACCTTGTTACTTATTCTTGTGAACACTGGACAGTTTGCCCAGGATTCTCCTTTTGTTGTTATCATCCCTATGGCTAATTGCTAAGTGCCCTGTCTCTGCCTCTCTGCTTGATTCTATGCATAGGTGTGTGTGTGTGTGCATGTGTGTGTGTGCATTTCTCCCCAGTCAGATGTAGAGCTTGCTGAGGAAGGTATGTAGGCATTCCTATCAGAGAACAAACACCTGCCTGTGGATGAGGTTTATTTCTCCTTGTCAGACCAGTAGGTATATATTTCCCATTTTATCAAGATCTTCTGGAAGATAGGAACAATGTCAGACAGCAGAATTAGATTCCCTGGGAAGCCATCATCAGTTTGGTATCCATATTTCCCACTAGACAGGGGTTCCCTGAATTTTGTAACCATATCTACTTTGTAAGAAAGAAACACCTGACAGATCTTCCACCATCTGACTTTGCTGTTGCTCCTTGTCAAAATACAGGTACCATCGACTGTAGGTTTCTGTGTCCCTATCATGTTGGGAACCACCAGTCTCAAACATTGCCCAAAGGTTGAGGGGAGAAGATAAGGGTTTCAGGGTGGGGTTGAAGATTTATGACTGAGCAGGGCCCCACTTCAGCAGCCGGAGGGCCCCATCCTGGATCTGCTTGGTCTTCATGCCATAGATGATGGGGTTGAGCATGGGTGGCACAACCAGGTAGAGGTCAGCCAGGAGGATGTGGATGTGCCGGGGCACGTGCTGGCCAAACCGCTGTGTGTAGAAGGAGAAGAGTCCTGGTGTGTAGAAGACAAGGATGACACCCAGGTGGGAGCCACAAGTGCCAAAGGTCTTAGCCCTTGCCTCCTTGGAGGAGAGGCCTAACACAGCCTGGAGGATGAGTGCATAGGAGACAGCAATACAGATGGAGTCAGTGCCCACCACCAGTGTGGCAGCTGTGATGCCATAGATGTTGTTTGGCTGTGTTCCCCCACAAGCCAGCTTCACCACAGCCATGTGCTCACAGTAGGAGTGGGCCACCGCTCGACTGCAGTAGCTCAGGCTTGTCAATAAGCAGGTGAGTGGGGTCATGAGTCCCAAGCCACGAAGCAAGGCTGCAGCCCCCAGCTTGCCTACAGACTCTAGGGAGAGCAATGACCCATAGTGCAGAGGCCGGCAGATGGCTAAGTAGCGGTCAAAGGCCATTGCAAGCAGGATACCAGATTCTACAGCTGAGAAGCCATGGATAAAGAACATCTGGGCAGCACAGGCTCCAAAGGTGATCTCAGCATCCTTTGCCCAAAAAAGTGCAAGAAGCTTGGGTACAGTGGAGGTGCAGAGGACGAGGTCAATGGTAGACAGCATGCATAGGAACAGGTACATGGGCTGGTGCAATATAGGCTCTGAACGTACCACTAGCGGCACCACCATGTTGCCCAGAACTGCCAGGGCATACATGGAGCAGAAGGGAAAAGCAATCCAAAAGTGGGATGCCTCCAGGCCTGGAATTCCCATGAGCAGAAAGGAGGTTGGGTTCTGATGGCTGTGGTTTGTGAGTTTCATGGCCAAGTAAGGTGGGTAGAGAAGACCTCACTGCCTTGCTCTGAGCCCTAGGAATCCCTGAGAGATGAAGCAGCTGGGATTCATCCTTATGCTATGGCTGAACAATAGCAGGAAATATTTGCATTAGACTTTATGAAAAACATCCAGGATGGGAAGATAGGGCACTGGGAAATAATGCAAGGCAGGAGGCGGTTTACTATCTCCTAGGTTCGAAGGAGCCCTTTCACACTTCTGTCTGATTCAATGATGTCCAGGCTGCAGGCTGTGGGCAAGTGGCATGGCTGTAGAACCTTCTCTATGGTGACGGGCTATGGCTAGAGACTTTTACAGCTTTCTTCTCTACCTTTGAGTCCTCTTTTGCCTGTACTTTAGTATTTTTTCCTTCTGATGCATCTGCCTGTGTGACAATATAAAAGTAATGTTAACGATAAAAGTTCAGGCAGATTGGATGGAAGACTCCATTGTGGTTACTTTTCAAGATGGAAAGATCAGGTCTGAAGGGAATTGATAGGAAGGAGGAGAGATCTTGGACAGGTTTTTCGAGCCATTGAGCCTAAAATAACCCATTGATGAGGCTCAGAACCTAGTCTGACCAGGAACAGTAAAACAGAGGTGAGTGGCTGAGTGTCTGGTAGCCTGATACAGGTGTAAGATTTTTTGGCTTCTGTTTAGTACAAGGATCCTGCACTTGCCTCAGATGTCCTATACGGATGCTGGTAGAAACAAGAGCCAGAAATAGACACAGGAGAGAGGAGAGAGTAGAGAGAAAAATACCTCTATTGAAAAGAGCTTCTAATATAATTGTGTGTGACTATGTTCGAATTGTTAAACAGAGATAATGGAACCAGTTGTACTCTGTAGTGATGCCCATCTGTATTCCTAATCTTAGAATGCAATGCTCCTTGCCTTCCCTAGCATCAGCTACCCATACCCAGAGATCATGGGAATTGCTTTGGGGAAAGAGGCAGGAGCAGGAAGAAAAAGGGTAAGGTCTTCTAATGTGATCTGCTGGAAGGAACTGTGGTCCAGGATGCCTCCTTTCCATCCCAGTGTTAACTGTTGCTGTCACTCTCATATTGAACAAGTCACCTTGTTCCTTTCTGTCTCATCATCCCTTCATACATTTCCTGTTTTTCTGTTCTATAATATCTCCCTGTTCCACCACCCAGCCTGGGCCCAAGCAACCCTAGAAGAGATTTTGGCCTTCATAGTAGCTGAAAGGTCTGGGATAGAGAAATCAGAGTGTAAAGGACCTTGTGAAATGATGCACGTAAAACTGTTCCATTTGATGAGTGAGAACACAGCGTTTGACTGGGCATGTGATTGTGTGTATCTATATATGTTATTGTGCAAAATGCACGAGCAAGGCTGTACTCAGAAGACACAGGGACATACATTTATGTAAGACATTGTTTTTGGAGTGTCTGTGCTTCAGTACCCTTTGTGGAGAAAATTGAGAGCTGAATAATCCAGTCATGAATGAGACAGCTCTACTTTCTTTCCTTCTTCCATCTCAGCCTTTTAATAATTGAATCAGGTTTTCTCAGCCCTTGAACTGTTATTCAAACTTTTGCTCCACCCTTGATCTGGAACTACACAGCATAACGACCACAAGTCCCCCTTGTCTCACTCCCTTTGCACAGAGAGGGAAAGTGAAGCTGGAAGAGCATATGTTGAACATCATATTCCTGGATTTTAGGAAAGTGGTCAAGGTTGAAGCGAGAGCCTTGGGGTCCTCACTTCTTGACTCTCCTACTAATATTTGAGTTAGACCTCATGAAAAACACTCAGGATGAGATTTTACAGCACTGGGAACATATGCAAGGCAGAAGATGGGTTATCATCACCGTGTTCAAAGGAGCCTTTGCCACCTCAGTCTGATTCAGTGATGTCTAGGCTGGGAGTGGGTGGCGTGGCATGGCTGCAGAGCCCTCTCCACAGTGAATGGCTAGAGACTCACAGCTTTCTACTCTATGCCTGTGAACCTTTTCTGCCTATACTCTAGTGTTGTTTTCCTCTAACTCACCTGCCTACTGAGATCAGGCAAGGAGAGACTCCCTGCCTCCTCCAGATAGCTCTCCAGAATAATAATGCTCCTTTATGCCCCTCATTCCCCTGCTTTGTTCTGAATTATTTTAGCACTTGGTATAGGAAAGGCCTTACCTAAAATACATAAGAATAGGAGTTCAAATGTCAGGAATGAGGAAAGGAGCAAGTTCTTTACCGTGGAGGTGCTCATGAGCATCTGGAAGTGACCAACCTAGAATTTAGCACTCACTCATGGATGCCCAAGGGCAGCCAGATTCAAATCCCAGCTTTACAGCTCACCAGCTGTGTGATCTCAGTCAAGCCACCTAAACTCTCTCAAACTGTTTCCCTATCTGTGTGCTCTGGAGAGCTTGATTCCTACTTCATAGGCTGCTGTGGTGATTACTAGGGGAGACAGTTGTCTGAAGAGGCAATTAAACTACATGGCCACAAAACAGTGGTCAAAATCATGATTCATTTGTAAGTCCTTTTAATATGAAGTAGAGATCACCTCAGTAAAAACATTATTTTAGTGGCAGTCATGTCTTTGTTCAACCATATAAAGGGCACACTGAGAAGACCAAACAGACAAACTTACCAGATCTGAGGCAGGATGTGATAGTCTGGTCCTACAGGGGTTAGAGTGTGGAGAGCAAAAGAGCTGGAGTATTTATCCTATTATTAGCACCCTAACTGAGGGCAGCAATTCTCTGGGGGATAAAGATGCCAAAAAGACCCCTGGGATGCTGGAAAGAGACAGCAAATCGAAAGCTGGAAATATAGGCCCTGATGGGAGAGGAAAGTGTAGGATAGCAGAGAAGATCTATCCTGAGTGTGGGTAGGGGGGTAGGTGGAAAGGTCTTTGAGCATAGTCTTAAATGTTTTCGGCATAGAAATATATTTTAGAATGTTATACTAATTTTGTTTTTTTCTCCTGTCCCCTTCCCTCCATGTAAAACAAGCTTGTCCAACCTGCAGACCAATGCAAATTTGTAAACTTTCTTAAAACGTTGTGAAATGTTTTTGTGATTTTTTTTTTTTAGTTCATCAGCTATCATTAGTGTGTATTTTATGTGTGGCCTAAGACAACTTCCAGTGTGGCCCAGCCAAAATATTAGATAGCCCTGATAAAATATTTGCTTCTTGGTATTTATTTAGGAAAAACTATTTTTTGAACATTAGTTCTTTATCTGTAAAGTAGGGAAGCAGTGAAAATTAAATGATATATGCAAAACATTTATCATTTTGCCTGGTCTCTGCTAAGCCCTCAATAAATAGTATTTATCTTATCAAATGTGTCAATCACTTATTGAGCATCTATTACATGTGAAGGATTATGTTAGATTTTAAGGCATAGAGTTGAAGGATCATGCCCCCTTTCTCAAGGAGGTCACAATCTGGATTGGAGGATGGGCAGACATTAAAATCAATTAAAATTTAATGGGACATATGCAGACATAAAAAAAAAAAGACAGAGGCTCTTTTGGCAGGGGAGGGATTCACTATTAAGAATTAGTCAAGGATTTAGAGTTTGGAAGGATAAAGTGGGCTTGAACAGAGGAATACACCAGGAAGAGGAAACAGCATGTGTAAAACCTGTAAGGCAAGGGACATTGGGCATTTTCTTGGGACACTGAGCCCTAGTTCAAAGCCAATGTTTTCATGATTCTTTCCTGATACCCTGGGACATACACAGGGTGTGTGTCCTTTCTCTCTATTGCCCATACAGCATCTCATCAAATACCATTTGGGTGATAAAGTTCACTCTAAATACTGTTGGTATAATCTTAGGTAAGTTAAGAAACAGCTCTTAGCCCCTTGTTCCCCATTTTCAAAAATGGGGAAGGTTGACATGAAATAGCACATATACAATTTTTAGTAAAGTGCCTGGCACCTGGTAAGTCATCAGTAGATTCCTACACGATGGACTTTGTGAAGGCAAAGACCAGGATGAATTTCTCTCTCTCTGTTGGCATTTAAAAGAAGATCATGATGTTAGGTACTGGGGGAAGGCTGTCAAAACAGCAGACTGGATTCTAATCAAATGTAGTCTTGGCAGATATGAAACTTGATTTTGGACAATAAGTCAACAAACACACATTGATGGCTTATGTATCTGCTACTGTCCTGGAGATATAAAAATTGGAAATATTCCTACTTTTAAGGAGCTTTAAATGCAGATGATGAAGGAAAGACCTAGTGGGGTATGACATGGTCCAGATGATCAAAAGGAAGGTGCAAGCTTTATTCTGCAAACATTTAGGTTCTCTGGGAGCTCACAGAGAAATGACACTTCAAATATGAAACGTTTTGGGGATCCTGGGTTTTCGTCGTTCTCCCACTTGGTTCTTCAGGGACTCAACTGATTATAAAGTGGCAAAACAGATCAATGAAATGATTAAAATTTTCTGCCAGCCTCACAATGATCAGAGCCAAGCCTCAGCTCTCCATTATCTTGATGGGTCTCAGGGACAGTCATAGATGTTTGGCATTAACTTGGGATATTATGGTGCACATTTTATTCAGCCAACAACTATTCTATACAATATTATTGAGCACCTATTATGTGTCAGTATTTCTCTAACTACTACTAGGAATGCCATACTGAACAAGGAAGACAAAGTTCTTGTTTCATGGAACACCTATGCTAGGAGAGATTTTTTTTGAAAAATCAATACATAACAAATGGATATTGAAAGTTCTATGAAGTTAGAATGACTGTTATCAAAAAGATGAAAGATAAGTGTTGGAGAGGATGTGAAGAAAACAGAATCCTTGCATATGGTTGGTAGGAATGTAAAGTAGTATAGCCTTTATGGGAAATGGAACTGGGTATATGTCCAAAGAGATAGCTACACTCTGATGTTCATCGCAGTGTTAAAGTGCTATGAAGTTAGAATGGCTATTATTAAATGATATAAGATAAAAGGCATTGAAGATGGTATAGCGAAATTGTACATGGTTGGTAGGAATGTAAATAAGTATAGTCATGGGAAATGGTATGGAGATTCCTCAAAAAATTAAAAATAGAACTACCATATGATATAGCAATCCTAATACTGGGTATATATCTGAAGGAATATGTTGAAGAGATATCTACTCTGATGTTCACTGCAGCAGTATGCATAATAGCCAAGATATGGAATCAGTCTTGGTGTCCATCGATGGATAAATGGATAAAGAAAATGTGTTGTGTACGCGTGCACGCGCACACACACACACAATGGAATACTATTCAGCTTTAGAAAGGAGGAAATTCTGTCATTTGAGAACATATGTAAATCTGGAGTTTATTATGTGAAGTGAAATAAGCCAGGCACAAAAACACAAATATCGCATGATCTTAGATGTGAAATCTAAAAAAGTTGAACACAGAAGTAGAGAAAGTAGAATGGTAGTTCCCAGGTGTAGGGGTGTCAGGGTTGGGGAAATGTTGATCAGAGGAGATAAAATTTCAGTTAAAAGAAAAAAAATGTAAGAGACCTATTGTATAAAATGGGGAGTACAGTTAATGACAATGTATTATATTCTTAAAACTTATGAAGAGAGATTTTAACTGTTCTCACCACAAAAATGGAAAAGTATGTGAGGCAATATATATTTTTCAGCTTGATTTAGCCATTCCACAATGTATAGACATTTAAAAACTCCATGTTGTACATGATAAACATATACAATTTTATTTGTTAATAAATAAATTTTAAAAGTGCTGTGGGAAAAAACAGGATAAGACAGAAAATGACATGGAGTACAGTTTTAGACAGGGTGGTCAGATGGGCCTTTCTGAGGTGACATTTGGTAGAAATCTTGATGAAACAAGTGAACAAAGTGTGCAGCTGTAAGGAGATCAGTGCTCTGGGCAAAAGGAACAGACGTACAGGCCTTGATGTCTGGAATGTGTTCGGTGAATTGGAGGGAAAGTATCGGGCCAGCTGCTGGAGTGGAGTAATTAAGAGGAGATTGTAGGAGAGGTAGCGAAGGTCCAGAGACCAAAGGGTATTTGTAAGCCATGGTGAAGACTGAATTTTGTTTGATCTGTGGTAGAAAGCTATTAAAAGATTTTGAACAGGGTTCTGTTTTACTGTGACTTAAACTTTAAAATATCTACTCTGGGTTCGATGTAAAGGACAAGGATAAAAGAGTTGTTATTGTTACAAAAGTTGTTGTTATGGCCAATGCAGGAAATGATTGTGCCTTAGACCACAGTGGCAGCAGGGAGGCAATGAGAAGTGATTACACTTGGGATATGCTTTGAAGGTCCAGTCGATAGATTTGTTGGTAGATTGATTCAATGTGGGGTTATGAGAATGTGATGGGCTTCAAGGAAGGCTCCAATCTGAGAAGCTGAGTGAAGGGAAGGGCTTCAGTACAATGGGAAACGCAAAGAAAGGTAGAATTAAAGGGGTGGAGGGAGAGAGGAATCAGTTCTGTTTTGGACATGTAAGGTTGGTCATGTATATTAGATAAAAAGATGTTAGAAAAGAAAATAATTTACCAATTTGAAGTTCAGAGGAGATATATGAGTTGAAGATATAGAGTTGGGAGTTATTAAAGTAGATAATTAAAGCTATGAAAAATAATGAAAATACCTACAAATCAGTATGCAAAGAGAAGAGACTCAGAGGAGAGGAAAAAAAGAACTAGCCAGCAGAAGACAATACTAGTGAAAGAAAGAAAACCTACAAGATAATATTGTTCAGGAAACCAGGAATTGGGAAGTGCTCAACTGCCAAGTGCTACTGGGTAAAGTGGGGTTGGACAAAATGAGGATGCAAAGGCCTAAGAATAATACAACGTGTGGAAATTCCTCAAGGATCTAGAACTAGAAATACCATTTAATCCAGCAATCCCATTACTAGGTATAAACCCAAAGGATTATAAATCATTCTGTTATAAAGACACATGTACACGTATGTTTATTGTGGCACTATTCATAATAGCAAAGACTTGGAACCAACCTAAATGCCCATCAATGAAAGACTGGATGAAGAAAATGTGGCACATATACACCATGGAATACTATGTAGCCTTAAAAAAGGATGAGTTCATGTCCTTTGCAGGGACATGGATAAAGCTGGAGACCATCATTCTCAGCAAACTGACACAAGAACAGAAAACCAAACACTGCATGTTCTCACTCATAAGTGGGAGTTGAAGAATGACAGCACATTGGCACAGGGAGAGGAACATCACACACTGGAGCCTGTCAGTGGTTGGGGATCTAGGGGAGGGATAGCAAGGGGTGCGGGATGGGATGGGGAGGGATAGCATTAGAGAAATACCTAATGTAGATGATGGGGTGATGGATGCAGCAAACCACCATGTATACCTATGTAACAAACCTGCATGTTCTGCACATGTACCCCAGAACTTAAAGTATAATAAAAAAGAAGAATGATACTATAGACTTTGGGGACTTGGGGGGTAGAGTGGGAGGGTGTGAGGGATAAAAGACAACAAATATGATGCAGTGTATACTGCTCGAGTGATGGGTGTACCAGGTTATCACAAATCTCCATGAAAAAACTTACTCATGTAACCAAATGCCATCTGTACCTCAATAACTTATGGAAAAAAAACCAAACAGAATTAATTATTTGTGTTTCAAACAAATGGTGCTGGGAAAAATGGATATCCACATGCAAAAGACTGAAGTTAGACTCTCAACATATACAAAAATTAAATCAAATGGATCAAAGATGGACTATAAGATCTAAAAATATAAAACTCATACACGAAAACATAATGGAAAAGCTTCAGGACTTTGGATTTGGCAATATTTTCTTGGTTATGACACCAAAAGTATAGACCTCAAAAGAAAAATAAATTGGACTTCATCAAAACTAATATGGCAACCTACAGAATAGGAGTGTTTGCAAAGCATACATCTAATAAGATTTTACTATCCAGAATATATAAAGAACTCCTACAACTCAACAATACCCAATAATCCAATTCAAAAATGGGCAAATAACAAACATATTTTCTGAAGATGTACAAATGACCAATAAAAAAAGAGGCCCAACATCAGTAATCATTAGGGAAATACAAATTGAAACACATTGAGATACTATTTCATACCCAGTAGGATGGCTATGATCAAAATCCAGAAAACAGAATTAATGAGGAAGTGGTAAGGTTGGAACCATGCATACTGCTGGTGGGAATGCAAAATAGTGTAGCCACTGTGGAAAATGGTATATGGTGGTTTCTCAAAATAATTAAATATAGAGTTACTTCAATCTTTCCCTAACACAGCCTGGTATGTTCCACAATGACTGTCCTAATATAAGCTTGTGAACTTCAAGTCTGGATTACCATCTCTATGTGGTTTGTATCTGCTAAACTTAATTCAAACTTGCACAATGCAAGCCCTGAGTAGAAGTCCACATCAACCCAATGTGTTCTGGAGACTCCAGGTGTGAGAGGCAAGTCCTTATTTCTGAGGGACAAGAGTTAGGATAACTGATGGAAGATCTGTGTGTCTCTGTGGGAAGAGAGGGAAAGTGACCAGAATACAGACTCAGTAGAAGCTGTTGGATTCTCATGTAGAGTTATTTCAGGTTAAAGGACTTAGAGGCTATTGGGAAAAACAACTTCCTTTCTCAGGACCATGGCAAAATAGCAAGCTCTAAGACCAGTGATAAGAGGACTTATTAATGTATTGGTCTTATTAATGGTTCATAATTGAATAACAACATTGATAATTATTCCTCAATGATTATTGGATCACCCCACCCAGTAAGGTGGGAAGGACTGGGATTATTGTCCCCACAACATGAAACAATCCAAAGAACAGAAAGGTTAGGTGCCTTGCTGAGGTCACAAGCTGAGACAAACCTCGATCTGTCACCTATTACCTTACTCACAGCTCTGTCTGCAAAACAAAAACATCCAAACTCCAAACAAAACAAAACAGTAATAGACAACCTTGACCAAGTTATGCCTGAACTCCACTTTTCTGAGTCACAATCAGAACGCATACCCATAAGGGAGCTGCTTGTGTATTCTTAGGAGGCTCTATTTTGCAGTTTACACTGCAGGGGAGGAAGAGGAGGGTGGAGAAGGGCACACCGATTACTGAAATCACATTCCATACTGCCTTGAGGGAGAGGCATGATCGAATACCCCAGAATGGTCAGGGAGTAGGGCCTGTAGGAAGCCAGAGGCAGGAATCCCAGAAGACTAGAGCCTGAAGCAGAGAAAGCCCCTAGAGTTGGCCCCAGAGAAAAGATCAGGCTCACCAAGGAGCCCTTTCAGGGTGTTCCTCAGGGACAGGACCCGTTTTGTTTTTCTTTTGGGAAAAGAGTAACCAATTATGAGGATGTAGCCAGATCCTCCCTTTCCTATTCTCTTTCCCAACCATTCTCTAAGAGAGGAAAACACCAGTTTTTCCTGAAGCCCGAGGAAAATGAATTGAGCTTCTTGCTGAGGGGTGAGCACAAACTGGGGCAATGGTGTAAGGGGAAGACCTGGCAGAGAGAGGGGACTGTGAGGCAGCTGACACAGATGGGGCCAGGGACAAGATGACCAGGGAGGGGTGTGTATGCTGGAATCAACTGGCTCCTGGGGCTGGAACTAGGTACTCATGTGGGCGGGTCAAGTCAAGGGTGTATGAGCTGGGGGAGCAGTGAAAACAGGAACCACCAGGATAATAACAGAAATCAGTTAAAATAGTAATCACTAGAGGGAATATCCAAAGGCAGAGCAGAGACCTGATGGGAGAAGAGTGTTTATTTAATATTTGAGGGGAATAGGCTAGGTCCAGAAGTTGAGTCACGGAGTGCACAGAGCAGAATCCAGGTCTCGCAGACCTCTTATGCTCAGACAACCCATCTTCGTCTCAGGCATTACCTTATCTCCTGATTCTCTTCTCATTCGTGTATATCTCTAACAGGAGAGCTCTCAATCCTTCTCAAAATACTGCCTCTGTAAGCTTCAGATCCTCCATGTCATCATTATCAGAGGAGACACTTTCCTGCCTCTCAGGCATCCACTCCTTTTTGTATTGTGCAATAGGGACCTCCTCCAGAAAACCTCAGCATTTAGCTAAGACCCAGACCATGTTAGTCACTTCCCTCCTACTGCACATTCTGACCCACGATAAGTTGTAGCTGCTCGAATAGTCCAGGATAAAAAGAAGGTTGAAATAAGGAGGTGGGAAGGACAGGTCGGGTACATTTACTTATTGAAGTTTTCAGCAACAGCTAGTTACATCTTATAGAATGGTCTTATAGTGGTCCTATAGACCAGGGGTTCCCAACCCCTGGCCACAGACTGGTACCTGTCCATGGCCTGTTAGGAACTGGGATGCACAGCAGGAGGTGAGCAGTAGCCAAGAGAATTATTGCCTGAGCTCTGCCTTCTGTCAGATCAGCCAGAGCATTAGATTCTCATAGGAGCACAAACCATGCTCTGAACTGCACATGTGAGGGACCTAGGTTGTACCACTCCTTATGAGAATCTAATGCCTGTAGTAGGAGTCAGGAGATGTGAAATTTAGTCCTAGATCTGCTGCTTACTTCCTCCATGACTATCTGGGGACTCAATTTCCCAAACTCATCATTCTGAGGTCCTCTCAGGATACAGGTGTGGCCTGCCACATAGATAACAGCACTGATTGAATATTCTGTAGGTGTGGAGCCCCATGTACTCTTGGGGGAGACAAAGTCTTCTTTTTGTTGTTTGTTGACCTCTTGGCTGTGAAGGCAGGAAACAAACATAAGACGATGACATGTAAGGACTGGACAAAGCACTCATGCCAAGCAGGTTCAAGGGTGTTGGGCCAGAAGACCAGATAAGCAGAGTCAGATGGTGAGTGGAATTAGAGGTACATTTGAATGGACACTGGAAAGAGGGATGGTTGCTAGATTGTTAGGCATTTTAAAACAGAATAGGGAAGCTGTGGGACTGAGGACAAACACATGGGGGGGCCAGGTGTGGGCAGCAGGAGCATACCAGCAGTAAGGGAGATGAGGCCACTCAGGGAGCGGGGAGCCCTGTTTGGAATTGAAACATATTTGCTTAGGATAAGGGTGACAACATGTATAAGAGGACATTCTTTTTATTCAAGAAATAGTTAGCAAGTGCCTCTGTGGGAACGAGTTGTGGTAAAGACACAAAAGAGCCCTCTCATCATGGGGCTTCCATGCTGTCCATCCCAAAGCTGAGTCCTGGAGAAAATGCACAGATATGTTAGACTTTGAGGCAAAGTTTCTAATGAGAGGCTTTTATTCTGACCTAGGTTAAAAACAGTGATAGGAAATTTCATAGAATTTCCGTCTGTGGAGGTGAGTCTCCGTTTGGATCAGAGGGTGGTATATTATGCAGTGGCAAGGGAGGAGTCAGTTTCTCCAGGAAGGGAATCATTCATGCATTCATTTAAAAAAGCACTTTCCTGTTCCTAGTGCTGTTCTTTATGGCCACAAAAGGAGGAACAGCAGACACTGGGGCCTATCCTGGGTGGGAGGAGCGAGAGGAGCAGAAAAAATAACTATTGGGTATTAGGTTTTGTACCTGAGTGATGGAATAATCTGTACAACAAACCCCCATGGCACACATTTACCTGTATAACAAACCTACACATATACCCCTGAACCTAAAAGGTTAAAAAAAGGTTAAAAATAAAAAGGCGCTTACTGAGTGTCAACGATGTTCAGTAAAGTCTGAACATAGAAATGAATAAAGTCACAGCCTTTGTACTCAAAGAACTTGCAGCCTGATGAATGGATAGACACATGCAAAGGTAACACAGATGGTACCCTCATTGTGCTATTTGATTAAATGCATTAGTGAATCTTTATTGAAATGACTGAGAACATCTTCCTGGAGGAGTCTGAAAAGACTTCATCAAGAAGGTGGCAGGATCTTGACTAGGTATGAAAGTGGGCAGGGGAAAGAATTCCAGATAAATGGTGTGAGCTACAAACATTACTCTTTTAGGAAATGGCAGATAACCCAGTGTGGTTGAACCTAGGATGAATATAGAGGGGACTAAAAGGAGTGAGGCCCACAATTTAGGCAGGAATAGGTTTTCACACGTTTGGTGATTTTTATTTTTCTTGTAGCAGTGAAAGCTTATAAGTGGTTTTCAGCAGGGAAATATTACATTGGCCCAAAAGCAATTGCAGTTTTTGCATGAGAAGTAATGGTAAAAACTGCAATTAATTTTGCACCAACCTAATAAAATATGTAGTCTGTCACACTGTAGTGGATGAGGTGAACAGGGGCAGAAAACTAAGGAGGTCTTTATACCGACAGAGGAAAGAGATGATGAGGTGTGAATTACGGAAGGCACAGGGCATAGAGAGAACAACAGTATGAGAAAATTCAGGGGCAGGATTAAGGGCCACCATCGCTGACTGAGGAAGAGCTCCTTGAGCTCCAGCATCTGTGGAAGGCCATATGGATGGAGAATAATGAAGGGACGGTGGAAAAGATGAGGCTGAAAAGTGAGTAGCGACCAGACCATGCAGCATCTTGTAAACAAGAGTTAGAATGTGCATTCCATCCTAAGTACAGTGGTAACCCATGAAGGCTTTAGTGAAGACCTAAGCATGATAGAACCTGCTATCTTAAATGTCCTTTTTGGCTGCAGTACAGAGAATGAAATATTACAGAGGGTACAAGATTCCATACCACTGAGGAGAGTCACGAGACTTTTGTAGTCTAGATGAAAGGTGGTGACTTAAATAAGAGTGCTTGACAAAGCACACACACAAAAGAGTAGGGACTAGGACATTTTGGAGGTTGATCACACTTGCCTTTTGAAATTGGATATAAAGGAAGAGGGGAAGAGAAAAGGGGCTGAATTAAGGGCTTCTGACCTAGCTATGGGATTGATGTTAGTAATACATACTGAGATAAGCTAGTCATGAAGAGGAAAGAGTTTGTGGAGAGAGATTTCTGTTTTGGCTCTATTTTGTTTGAGATGCCTGTGAGACCTCTAAGTGGAACTATCCAGTGGGAAGTAGGATGCGCTCAGAGTAGAAGCTATACACTTGAACATTCCCTGAATATTGATTTCTCTTGGCATTTTTACCACCTAAGAGAGCACCTAGAGAAGTATGAGAATAAAAGGGGAACAAAAGAGGAGACGAGAGAGAGGGTAATAAATAAGCAATTATAAGATCATGTAAGGGGAGAAGTGGAGATGGAATCTAGATTGGAAGGGATTTAAAATTAAGAGATGAAGTAGAGAATGAATTAGCTTTTTCAACAACTGTTGCTGTGAAGGGAAACAGAGTTGAGGTGTGTTAGATGGTGAGAGACATAAGGCCAAGGAATGCAGGATTGTGCTGATGTCAAGAAAAAAAAATTTAGAAAAGGGGCAGATCTGTGTGGGGAGGGAGACTATTGTAATGACAAATAGCAGTTTTACACTGCTTTACAGTTTACAGGGACTCTTCTCATTATGATTTTATCTTTCCTCACGATTAAACTGTAAAACTGTCATGGAAGATATGGTTATGCCTTCATCTATAGGTGAGGAACCTAAATATTTAAAAATTTCAGTGATTAATACTAGTTTCCATTGGTAGTCTGATGGCACAATCACTACTTAAACCCAAGTCTTTATTCTTTAAGTTCTAATTTTTTTTTCCTATATCATGGTAGTGAGTTTGAGTTGTATTTCTGTTAATTTGAATATGTTGGATTTATACTCCCTAGGGAGCAATGAGGTACAAGCAGAAGAGTGTGATTTAAGACATTGATTCGGAGGCAGGAACCAGAGTTCTCAAAGCTGAAGTTTCATCTTTGACGTTTTCCAACTCTTCTGATTGTCAATGACTTAATCTTTTGTTTTCTTGAGTCATGAAAGTGTCTACATTTACTGAGCACTATGTTTTAGATTTGTGCTAAGTGTTTTAAAAGATCTCAAAATCCTCAAAAGAAAGTTTTCAGGCAGGAACTGAAAAGAAAGCTGGCAAGAGGTGGCACAGGGCAAAAATTATGGAAGAAAATGTTTAAAGGTTTTCAAGGGAAATGTCAAAAGGTGGAAAAAGATAGAACAATAAGGATCACAGATGGAAAAATACTAGTGTGAAGGGAATAGATCAGTCTTGCAGAAAGGTGGGTGTGGGGCATCTCTTCTTCTGAATGTTGTGAAGGCCAGGAAGGAAGGTGAGTGAAGGAAGAAGTATGTAGAGATGAAAGTTAAACTGCAGTTAGGTGAAAGTACAGCAAAAGGGCTTCTCATGTGCTCAAGTTACCTGGAGGTAGGGCTTTATTTGGAGGGATTTCTGAGTGTCAAATAAGGACTTATGAAACCCTGCTAGAAAAAAAATAATCTAAAGAACTTGTAGGGAAGTGAATTATTACAGAGTGTTAAGTGTATTTTTCATATGATCAAGACTGATATTTCAGGGCAGAAACTCTTTCATACCTGGGAGTGTAGTTTGAATTGGGAGGCAATAGGAAGACAGTGACAGTAACTGTTTATGGGTATGATTTGAATTAAGCAGCAATTTGTATTCTTTACAAAGATGCTTTTGGCCATATGCAGACCACAAAAGGCTCTTCTCCTCCACTTGATTTCTCAATAAGCCTGCTTTGTAATACTAGCTTTATTGGCATTAAATGTTCTGAGCACCCAGTGATTTTAAAAGCACCTAAAAGGCAAGGACCATGCATAATATTTGATGAAACATATTATGATGATTTTCTAATTTATTTTAATGTCTAAAAATGAGGATAAGAACTAATCTTCCCACAAGAATGACCAGAGTTGTGAGCATTGTAATTCTGATATTGAATATTCCCTGGAAGGGCACTGCAGAAGCAGATAAGGAGGAAGAGAATTTCCAGGAGTCATGTCAGCCTCCAATACCACCTCCACACATCCAGCTGCCTTCTTGTTGATGGGGATTCCAGGCCTGGAGCACTTGCACATCTGGATCTCCATCCCCTCCTGCTCAGCATATACACTGGCCCTGCTTGGAAACTGCACCCTCCTTCTCATCATCCAGGCTGAGGCAGCCCTCCATGAGCCCATGTACCTCTTTCTGGCCATGTTGGCAGCCATTGACCTGGTCCTTTCCTCTTCAACACTGCCCAAAATGCTTGCCATATTCTGGTTCAGGGATCGAGAGATCAACTTCTTTGCCTGTCTGGTCCAGATGTTCTTCCTTCACTCCTTCTCCATCATGGAGTCAGCAGTGTTGCTGGCCATGGCCTTTGACCGCTATGTGGCCATCTGCAAGCCACTGCACTACACCACGGTCCTGACTGGGTCCCTCATCACCAAAATTGGCATGGCTGCTGTGGCCCGGGCTGTGACCCTGATGACTCCACTCCCCTTCCTGCTGAGAGGCTTCCACTACTGCCGAGGCCCAGTGATTGCCCACTGCTACTGTGAACACATGGCTGTGGTGAGACTGGCGTGTGGGGACACTCGCTTCAACAATATCTATGGCATTGCTGTGGCCATGTTGATTGTGGTGTTGGACCTGCTCTTTGTCATCCTGTCTTATGTCTTCATCCTTCAGGCAGTTCTCCAGCTTGCCTCTCAGGAGGCCCGCTACAAGGCATTTGGGACATGTGTGTCTCACATAGGTGCCATCTTAGCCTTTTATACACCTGTGGTCATCTCTTCAGTGATGCACCGTGTGGCCCGCCATGCTGCCCCTCATGTTCACATCCTCCTTGCCAATTTCTATCTGCTCTTCCCGCCCATGGTCAATCCCATCATCTACGGCGTCAAGACCAAGCAGATTCGTGAGAGAGTCTTGGGAGTATTCCTAAGAAAGGATGTATAGAGAGTGAGGTGGAGAAAGAGTGAGTTGGCTTGCATGCTGGATTTGGAGACAGGCTGTGGTAGGATGTGCAGGGCTGCCAGGATCTTAATGTTTGGTTTTTTCCTTTAAAAAAAAAATCCTGAAACTCAGAGCCACTGATCTGTTCAGGACTCGTGGATCTTTTTCCTCCAGTAGCCTCTGGATTGAACGTGCTGACTGTGCTGTCTCCTTACAGTGCCCTCACTCCTATCAGTAACTTGATAGTCTTGACCCATGGGTCTCCAGGGGACTTCACTGAAAGACACAAAGATGCTTCCAACTTCATTTGCTTAAGACAAGATTTTGAAAATCTGAGTTTCTATTCTTTGTCATTGGGAATTTAGTGAACTATCCACTCAGGACCTGGGTAAGGACCAACAGTACATCCGATGTTGGAATCCCTCATTTATTCTGACTAGTGATGTCCAGCTTCTGATGAAACTCTCTTGGTGTTAGGAAGTTTGAAACATTCTAGGGCTGCAGGTTCTGAGTAAGAAACCTATGTTTGCTAGAAAATAATTTTTTCACTTAAGCCAGTCTGCGTATTCTTTGACTTATATTTACCAATCCATCTACATGTCCGATTCCTCTCATTAAGTACTTTGAATAAGACATGTCTTCTGGCTCTGTATCGTGCAACTCTTTCTTTGCACGTAGATGTATCTTATGTTTTTAAGACTGAGAATTGCTCATTTATTTACTAACTCCATCAAATCTGTGATAGTGGATGGGGATTTATATACTAAGTTAGGGATGCCAGACTTGTGTTTTTGTCCTAAGACTGAGAAGGAAATGATAATTATGATACTTTTCTCTGAAATTCTCATCCCAAGGCCCAGCATAGTAAAAGGAGAGCAAGACCAAGCAGATAGTAGCCAAGAATATTGATTTATGTTTCTCTTTTCCTAACTCATGTGAACTTACCTAGATAATTCTCTACTGATCATGGCAACACAACTAAGCTTTTCACACAAGCCCTGTACAAATGCATTATTCTGCTGTTATCTTGTGACCCCCTTGTTTCCTCAGAACTATTGTTTAGGAATTATATATCTCTATCGCTGTATCTATTTATCTGTCTATATTATTTAGCCTTGAAAGATAATTTCCAAGCCTATGTCAGATGGGGTATGGAAGGTTGGAAGCTGTCCAGGAGGGAAGAGCATAGCAAGAACCTGGAGTTTTGCTTCCCCTTATATTCCACCTCTGCTGTCATAATTCCCTTTGACACAAAAACAAATAACCCAGAGAAATAATATATTACAGAAAATTTGCTACATGCTATATATATATATATATTTTTTTTTGGGGGAGTACATGTGATATTCTGATATATTCATATAACATAATGGTCAAGTTAGGATAATTGGAATATCCATGACTTTAAATGTTTCTTTTCTTTATGGTAGGAACATTCAAATTATTCTCTTCTAGCTACTTTGAAATATACAGATTGTTTTCTATAGTTTCCCTACTGATTTTTTGAACACTAGGTCTTATTTCTTATATCTAGCTGTATTTTTGTACTCATTAATCTCTCTTCCTCCCCACCTCCCTTGCCCTCCCCCAGTAACCACCAATCTGCTATTTTTGTGAGTTCTACTTTCTTAGCCATTCACATGAGAGAAATACAGTAATTGTCTTTCTGTGCCTGGCTTATTTTACTTAACTTAATGACCTATAGTTTCTTTTTTTTTTCCCCCATTTATTTTATTGCATTTTAGGTTTTGGGGTACATGTGAAGAACATGCAAGATTGCTGCATAGGTACACACGTGGCAGTGTGATTTGCTGCCTTCCTCCCCATCACCTACATCTGGTATCTCTCCCCTTGCTATCTCTCCCCAGCTCCCCGCCCCCCACCGTCCCTCCCCTATTTCCCCCCAACTGACCCCAGTGTGTAGTGCTCCCCTCCCTGTGTCCATGTGTTCTCATTGTTCAACACCCACCTATAAGTGAGAACATGTGGTGTTTGATCTTCTGCTCTTCTGTCAGTTTGCTGAGAATGATGGTTTCCAGGTTCATCCATGTCCCTACAAAGGACACATCATTTTTGATGGCTGCATAATATTCCATGGTGTTTATGTGCCACATTTTTCCCTGTCCAGTCTATCATCGATGGTCATTTGGGTTGGTTCCATTTACTTTGCTATTGTAAACAGTGCTGCAATGAACATTCGTGTGCACGTGTCCTTATAGTAGGATGATTTATAATCCTTTGGATATATACCCAGTAATAGCAAAAGCAATAGTCATTAGAGTGAATCAGCAAGCAACAGAATGGGAAAAAATTTTTGCAGTTTACCCATCTGACAAAGGGCTGATGTCCAGAATTTACAAAGAACTAAAACAGATTTACAAGAAAAAAACTAACAAGCCCATTCAAAAGTGGGCAAAGGATATGAACAGATACTTTACAAAAGAAGACATACATGAGGCCAACAAACATATGAAAAAATGCTCATCATCACTGGTCATCAGAGAAATGCAAATCAAAACTACATTGAGATACCATCTCACGCCAGTTAGAATGGCGATCACTAAAAAATCTGGAGACAACAGATGCTGGAGAGGATGTGGAGAAATAGGAACACTTTTACACTGTTGGTGGGAGTGTAAATTAGTTCAACCATTGTGGAAGACCTATAGTTTCATTTGTGTTGCTGCAAGCGACAGGATTTCATTCTGTCTTATGGCTGAAGAATATTCCATGATTATATGTATCATTTTCTTTATTCTTTCATATATTAATAGCACATTGATACCATATTTGGTTATTGTGTCTAGTGCTAAATATGGGAATACAGATGTCTCTTTGATATATTGATTTCCTTTCTTTTGAATAAATACTTAGTGGGATTACTAGATCTCATGGTAGATGTATTTTTAGTTTTTTGAGGAACTTCCATACTGGAAGTTATAGTGGCTATATTAATTTGCATTCCCTTCAGAATTGCTGAGGACTAGATATGCTAATGGTGGCACAAGGAGGACTTTGTTTAGCCTTAGATGAAAAGTATTGCTTTTGGCTAAACCAATTGGGAAAAGTACAGGACAATATTACAGAACTCTGACATCAAGCCTCCGTTTATGGGAACTTCCCTCTCAGAGTTGGTTAGATTGGGAAGGAGCTTAGAAATGGTTCTCCTAGTTTTGCACCTTTTTGGTCCATGTCTTCTAAATCTAAACCCAATTTGTCTCCTTCTCAACCTCAGGCCATCACTCTCCAGATGATCCTCAGCGAGGAATATTGTCCTCTCAATATTCAAGAGGTGCCCTTCTACAGGGAACCATTAGACTGCTGATCAGTGGACAGGAGGCAAAATTCTGTCCCTGTCTCCCTTGGACCTGGCTGGAGACCACTTTCACCAACCCACTGAGTCACCCTCTTGCCCTGATAGCAAGAGGCCAAGACCCACAGAACCACCACAATCCCTCTGTCAGCAGGAAGCAGTTATAGAAGACAGACCTTTATCCATTTTCTCCCAAAGATTTGGGGTCTTGAGGGAGGAAATGTTACAGGGAGTTAGACATGCATAAGTGGGGCAGGAGGAGGACCTACCACCTACCAACCAGGAATGTCCGATGCTAATCAGACGACAGTTGAGTAGTTACCACACTGCCCCTCTAAAAATAACTTGGCAGCCAGTGCCAGGGAGAGACAATCTCCTGAAGGTCCACAGCTGCCACACTAAAGTTTTAGTTGAATGCATGTGCTTAAGTGAAGCAACTTCTCAAACAGATGAACACACTTGAGATTGGTAATCAGCTTCCAATAAAATCACGGGAAATGAGCAAGTGAGCCTGGGTATGTTCATTAAAAGACAAAATGGCAGAGTATGACCTTCCAGAAGCATTCTGCCAGAAAACTGAAGAAAGCCTCTGATGGGCATGCTTACAGTTTCTTAAACACACTGCACATGCTCACTTCCCAAGGTTAAGGAGGGCACTGTGCATGCAGGCAGTCCACCCTAAGGGAAGAATCATGGCAAAGGGGTGCAAGACCCTGGAAGTGGGCCAGCTTGTAAAGTCCTAGGATCAAGATTAAATGGGGCACTTGTCCTTCAAGTCACCTGCTTGGGTCTCTTCCAAGTGCATTTTTCTTTTTTTCTCGTCTAAAGTTTTTAAATAAACTTCCACTCCTGCTCTGAGACTTGCCTTGATCTCTTTTTCTGTGTTGTGTCCCTCAAATTCTTTTTTCTGAGGAGGCAAGAATTGAGGTTGCTGCAGAACTGTACAGATTCACTGCTGATAACCTGGATACCTTATATACCCATAACAGAAGCAGATTTGGAACTAGATATTGGGAAGAGGCTGGAAAAATCTGGAGGAGTATCTTAAAAGCCTAGCTTCTGATGAAGGCTTAGAGGACAAAAAGATTAGAGAAATTTGAAACTCTTTAGAGATTAAGTGGTTGTGGCCAGAATGTTGGTAAAAATATGAAGAGTAAAGGCCGTTCTGCTGAGGTTTCAGATGGAATCGAGGGACAATTATCGAAAATAAGAGTAAAGACCATCCCTGTCATAAATTGGCAAGGACTCAGCTGAACTGTGATCATGCCCAAGGGCTTCATGAAGGTCCAAACCCGACAGTGATGAACTAGGGTACTTGGCTGAAGAAGTTTCTAAACAAAATATAGAAGGTTCTGTTTGGGGTTAATTTTGACCCCTTACACTGAGATTCAGGAGCAAAGGACTAATTTAAAAACAATTTATGGTTATAAGGGAAGTAAAGTGGAAAGATTTGGAAAACTCTCAGCCCATCCATGTAAAGAGTAAAAAAGTGTATTCAGGAGAGGAAACCAAGAATGTAGCCCAGCCATAGTTTGCTAAAGAGGTTAACATGGATTGAAAGGAACAAGGTGCATTCCGCAAGAAAATGGAAGTATAATTTGAAATACCAAAATAGATGCCCCTTTATCAACTGATATGGTAAGATTAGGGAAACAAAAGTTACCTACTGGTTGAGGATTCAGGGCTTGGCTGGCACGGCAACTTCCTAAATTCCTTATGGCTACAAGAAGAACCACACCCTTGCTAATCTCCCTAACAACAGGAGCTATCACCTAGATTGTGGAACCTTGCCTGATTTACAACCCAGGCCACTACAATTCTGATTAGTCAGAGGACTTGCCTTACATTCTTTCCGGATAAAGAACTGCAGACCTCAAGCCAGTTTCAGCAAGCTCATAGAGACTGCATGAACTGTCCTTGCGTACTATAGTTTGTCTTTTGAACAGCAAAATAAAGAGTCAAGTTCTACCCCATTTTCATGCTAAAACCCCACTGCAAAATGAACATGAGATGTATGTTCCATATGTTTACCCATTATGCATATGCTCAATTACACTCACAAATATGTGTAGCTTTTTTTCCCCAAACCTGCTGAGTAGGTATGACTATCATGTAATATACACCTTGTGAGGAATAAAAACCAGCCTGCCCTTTCCTTCTTCAAACAGAGGACCTTTGGTACAAGTTAGAGACTATCTTTTCCTGGTTTGCAACTAATGCCAATAAAATTCTTCTTTCTACTATTTAGCCATCATGGTGTTCTTCTGCATGATAGAAAGAGGCTCTGAAGGCATTTCAAAGACAGTTGAGGCTGTTCCTCCTATCACAGGTCGAGAGGCCTAGAAGGAAAAAATAGTTTCCAGGGAGGGGCCCGAGGCACCCTTCAAAGACTTCTACCCAGGGCTGTCTTGGGATTCTGCTCCCTAACTTATTCTGGCTCAGTGCTTCTCAGCTGATCCAGCTGTGGCCCAAGCAAACCTAGGTGCAGATCAACTTGCCCTTTAAGAGGATACAAGACGCAAACCTTGGCAGTGTCCATGTGGTGCTAATCTTCAGGCTTGCAGAAGGTAAGGGCTATGAAGACTTGGCAGTCTCCATGCAGATTTCACAGGAAGTTGATTAAAACCTGGGAGCTAAGGCAGAAGCTTGAGGGGCAGAGCCACTGCACCCCTGCTAAGAGCCCCCACTAGTGCTGTGCTGAGTGAAAATGCGGAGTTGGAGCTGCCACAGAGAGTTCCTGCCAGGGTGATGCCTAGTGGAGTCATGGAAGCAGGACCACTGCCAGGACCCTAGAACTGTGGTGTCACCAGCAGCAGGCAACACCTACCTGAGAAAGCCTCAGAAACCTATAGGGGCAGCATTGTGTGGAGTTCACGGCAAAGCCATAGGGGTGGGGCTGTTTGAGGCTGTGTCCAGGAGGTTGCACATGTAATGAAAAACTGTTGTCCAGCTTTAAGATTTAATGTCTGTCCTGCTGGGTTTTGGACTTGCTTGGGACACACTATACCTTTCTTTTTATTTTCCCCTTCTGGAATGAGAATGTCTTATGTCTATAGCACCAATGTATCTTGGAAGTAGATAACCTGATTTCACAGGCTCAAAGGTGAGCGTCTGCACTTTGGACTTACTGAGTTGGTGATGGAATGAGTTAAAACACTGGGGCTATAGAGAGAGAATGAATGGATTTGTATGTCAGAACATGAGTTCTGAGGGAGACAGGGCAGAATATTATGGTTTGAATATTTGTCTCGTCCATGAAAATCTCCAGTATGGCAGTATTGAGAGCAGGGGCCTTTAAGCAGTGACTGGATCACAATGGCTCTGCCCTCAGGTATGCACTAATCCATTCATGAATAGATTAATGAGTTAACAGACCAGCTTGTTATCATGGTGGTGGGAATGGCGGCTTTATGAGAAGGGAAGAGGGAACTGAGCCAGCACATTGCCATGTTCAGTTCCTTGCTGTGGGATGTCCTGTGCCCCCCGAGACTGTAAGGAGTCCCCACCAGTAAGAATGCCCTAGGACCCATGACCTTGGGCTTCTCAGCCTCAGTGAATGCAAGAAATCAATTCCTTTTCTTTATAAGTTATGCAATTTAATGATATTCTGTTATAAGCCAAAGAAAATTAAGACAGGAAACCTCATAAAAAGCAACTTTCTTCTCAGGTCTTTGAAAAATAGACATTAAAGTCAGTTGTAGGTAGAAAGGTCACCCTTTATTATTTATAGAGGAATGGTAATTGTTCATATACATTCACATTTATACTGGCCTTTCAATTATATACATAAATTTCCAATCCATTCTGTAAGTTATGAAAAATTGTGAATGTTATCTCTACTTGAGAGATGAGAA
This sequence comes from Sapajus apella, assembly GCF_009761245.1. Taxonomy (NCBI): domain Eukaryota; kingdom Metazoa; phylum Chordata; class Mammalia; order Primates; family Cebidae; genus Sapajus; species Sapajus apella. Next base: position 127,266 of record NW_022437046.1, on the reverse strand, counting down.
AGCAGATTAAGGATCAGAAAATGCCAAACCAAGATCACCAACAGGATATTAATATAGAGCTCAGGCTAATATGGAATACACATGCAAAATAGAACACCTAATGAATGACCTTAGCGTGGTCAGACTGGAACCGGTACCCTTTCACGTCACTCTGGGACAGGAGTTGCCTGTATGTACACATTATAATGAGTTGTCTTTTTTTTTTAGGAGACACTGCAAGGATGATGGTAAAGGTAAGGAGAAGCACAGCAAAGTCCAAGACACAAGCCAGCTCCTCCTGAAATGCTCAGAGCTTCTGGAAAGTAGGGCATGACCCCTGGGAGGCATGATGACTTAGTGCCATTAAATGGGGCAGGAAGCCCTTGGGGTGTGAGTCCTGGGTTAGGGGAGTCCTCTTATAAAGGCCCCGAGAGATAAGGCCAGAGCCGTTTGTAATCGCTGAGGATTCTCCTCAAGTGCAGCAATTGCTGCTTCCATAGCCTTTTGGGAGAAGGGCAGAGGTTGGTGAGGATAAAGCCAGCTGCTGTCTTCCCACGTTCCTCCTTCCCAAACTCCTTAGACTAGAAGAGGAAGGTGGCACTGAGGCTACAGAAAGCTAAAGGAAAGAGCTCAGAATTTTAAGTCAGACTGAGAAGTGTGAACAGAGCTGCAACTGGGAAAAAAACAGGAAAGAGGTAACATAGTTGGGGTGAGTGGGAGGATGGGTAGGGGAACTCTCCGTTACTTCCCACAGCCAGGCCTGATCTTGGGTATCAGCTCCTTGCCCTCTGCCCCAATCCCATATTTCCTTCATCTTTGCCTTCCAGTAGAGGGAAGTCTTGATAGTCCCATCCAACTGTTTTGTGTATGAACCCCAGAGACTTTCCCCACCACAGAGGATGCCTGCCTCCTTTCTATGCAAACACTGTGGGCCATCTCCAAGAACTCTTAGCTGGTTATTCAGTTTGAATCCAGTCACTGCTTTTCCCAACCCTACAAGTGTCCCCATCCCACTTAAAGGGCTTCTACATTAGTCAAGAGGAAGAAAATGTAGCCTGAACTAGACAGATGGCAGGGAAAGGTAAATACATGTTTCTGAGGTTCTACCAGAAGCAATCTTGAAGCACCTTGATTATGCGACTATCCTTTCTTGTCTGGTTCTTAATTTTTCAAATGTATAATTCTGATATCCTTTTTAACATAAAGGTATAGGCTACTGAATAGGTATCAGTATTAACTGAGGTCATTCAATGTACGGAGGCCTTTTCAAAGGAGTTTTGGGAGAGATAGACAAGTCCTTTGATCATGAACATCTTAGTTCTGAAAATAATGAACAGCCTGGACAAAACTTGCACTACAGAGCAGGTCTTAGATTCTGGATATTAGCGGAAGAAGACTGGCTCCATTCATGCTCCTACTCTGAGTCCTTCATTCTCAGGAGTTGATTTTGGATGAGCTTCAAAGGAAATAAGATTTATGGCCTTAGACATCCTGTCTTTTCCAGAAAAATTTAAGAGACGCCATTTTCTTTGTGTGAGGATGGGTGATCAGGTCACAAGATCATCAGTGATGTTCAGAAGCTGCACAGAGTAATTCAAGGGGGATATGAAGACAAAGTAGAACATGCTTGGATTGTGGAAAATGCATGTTTACAAGGTGAGGTGTACAATACCTGTTTTCTTTTCTTTTCTTTTCTTTTTTTTTTTTTAATCCCACAGGTTATGTACCAACCACTGTTCATGGTACTGAAGATATGCTGGTTGAAGAAAGAAATGTTCTTGTTGTCATAGTACTTTTTTGCTACCAAATCAAATCTTGTTCCTGGAAGAAATGCACAAATACTAATACTTAAAATAGTATTTTCCATGAAGAAAATTTTAGTCTGATGCAGGTAACAGAGGTTACTGTTGGGATGCTTAGAACTTCTATCCCAGATGCATTCTAAATTAGAAGATAACCAAACATTCTGAGCTTGTATTATATGAGGGGAGTAGTATTCTTAGAGTCAGAGAGGTGTCTTTCAGCTGTCTAGTCATCATGCTTCACTTGGTGAAATGCTCTAACCATGTGTGTTAGGGGCTGGGTTTGCAGAAGGGAATAGGCACAGTCCCTGAACTTCAGTCCCTTCACTGTGTGATATGGTGGGTATTTATGGAAGAACAGATATTAGAGAATAAAATAAGAACTTTGTATACCTGTTAAGATTCTTTTGTAGAGGTAGCTGATGTTAGATGCTGGTGGTTTGAACAAGAGTGGTGATGATGGAAAGGTAACAGGCAACTTGGAGATTTACTCTGTAGGATGATCCAGTGGTACTTTGTGATGATTAAATATGGTGCAGGAAGAATCCAGGATGGCTTGATTCTAGGTTGAGCAACTGCTTGGACACGATGTTATGTTCTGAGATATGGGTGGCACAAGGCGAGAAGTAGTTATAATTTCTGACTCAGACATGACAGATTTGACATATCTGTGAGGCCGTTATGTGGGGATAGTCTAGTCTGGAGTTTACAGGGAATGTAAAGTATATAAATTATATTTGACATTTCAGGATATCTTTACAGTCTCAATGGTCAACAAGAATAAAGATGCAGTGTTCAAGATCTTTTCAGGAGCAGTATTCCCTTTTCCTATTTCAAGTTTTCTCCTACTACTAGATAATTTTTCAACAGAAAAAAACATGTTATTTATCCCTTCTTAAAAATATATACCTACAAACACACAGACAGGCAAACACAAGCTCTTGACTCTTCTGTTCCCTTTAGCCAGTGTCAGTGTCCTATTTATTTACTGGCCTTTACATCCAACCTCTTCAAAGGAATGAACCATGTTAACAGAATTCAATTCCTCATTCATCTATTCTAAGTCAGTCAAGTAACACTTTGCCTTCCTCTATTCTAGTAAAATTGTTTTTATCAAGGCATTTGATCCTCTGTGATTCCAATAACAAGGCCAATTTGGTTTCCAAATTCTTTGACTCATCAATAGCACTTAGTATAATCTTAATAAGTTAGTGACAATCTCCTCATTAACAAAGTATATTCAATAGGCTATCAAGATAGCACATCACCTTAAAAATCTTCCTATGTTAATACTTGTTCACTATCAGAGTTATTTGCTGACTTCTCCAAGGGCCCCAACTCCTCTCCTACCCCATTCTTAATGTTGAGATTCAGTTCTAGGTTCTCTTTTCTCTATGAACACTTACTACCTGGGTAATGTTAATCTATTTTCCACATATATATCGCCATCTTCGTTTGAATTTCTGATAGCGATCTCACACTTACCTTGTTCAAAATTGAAATCTTTACCTCCACCCTCCACACCTTCCCCATCATAGTTGGAAGCAACTCCTTTCTATTAGATGTTTATGCCAAAAATCAGGGTGTCATCTTTGACTACCTGTTGTCTCACATCCTGTATCTAACCTGTCAAAGATACCACTGACATTTTTGAAATATGTTCCCAATCCTGTTACTTCCTACCACATACACTGCTACCTTGATCATGAGCCAACATTCTCCCTTCCCTGGATTCCTGCAATAGTCTCCAGACACTTTTCCCCAATTCTACCCTTCCCTCTGTGCTGCTCTCCATCATGGATGCCAGAGAAAACTTTAAAAGTATAAGTCTCCTCCTCTCTGCTGAAAACAATGTCTTTGATTCTGAGAGAAATAAGGAACCTTTGCAAAGTTCCACAAAGGCCTGTGAGGCCCTGTGTGATCTGGCCCTCCTGCTCTAACCTCTGATTCTCCTGCTCATTTGCTTCATCTTAGCTGGTTGCCTGCTGATCTTTGAATACCAGATGTTTTTATGTCTTACGGCATTTCATCTGACTGTTCCATTTTCTTAGAGTGTTCCTCTCCCCTGGGTGACTCCTATATCCTACATCTCTTATGGCCATCTCCTATCCTGTCATCTCCCCTTTTTGTTGTAGCCATTGCTGTGGGAACCACTTGAGTGCAGGTGTAGATTGATAGCACCTTACTCAGCTGCATCCCACCCCAGAATTTCTCTGCTTTATTGCATGGGCACTTCAGGGATCTCATTCAGTTATCCTGGGGCATGTATGGACCTGAAAATGCAAGGAAATCAACACTCCTTGGGTCATCCTTGACCTATCGGATATGGAAGCCAGTGGATAAAGGTTCCCCTTTTCTGTGTCTAGAGTGGACAATTCTTTTGATCATTCTCTATGGTTCTTCATGTGGAATTGGATATAGTGATGACCACATTATCCATCTCAGCAAGGCACCTTTGGATCCACATTCTCTTCTTTCCTGTTTCACTCCTTCATCCTATTCTTGTTCATTGTCTAATTTTTCTATATATACCACTTGCCTGGAATTACAGGTTCTGCTTTTTATAGAAACAGCATTTCCCCACCTCATTTAATATTTTAGAATTCCTTTTCCAATGAGGCCTGCAATGATCTATTTCAGATTTCAACCTCCCATGCTCCCTGTCACAGAATTTGTATCCTCGTTATCCTTGATTTTTTTTTTTTTTAATCACAACAGTGAATCTTTGTATATTATGATGTAATTTACTCATGGTATCCTTTTATTACCTTTCTCCAACCTTTAGCAAAATTATTCTAAGGGATCTGTTTTGTTCATAATTTTTTTTCTTAACTCATTCAGCAAAAATATTTATATTTTTATTTTACTAAATTTGCAAAATACATTTACTGAATTTTATCATGAACATGCATTGAACAGAATTAAACCTTGAGACATGAAGTAATTCAGCATCTTGAGGTAGCGCTGAAGCAGGAGACTGAAAGGAGCAGCTCATTTGATGGGTAATATAAATATTATGGGAGCCAAGAGGAGAGAAGGAGTTTAAGAAGGGTGGTCAATTCAGAAAAAAGCTGCTGAAAGATCAACATGAATGAAGGCAAGTATGTGACCATGGCCTCATCATATGGAAGTCATTTCTGGCTGAAATTAGAGCTTTTTCAAGTTGGTTAAAATGTGCTAATACTACAGGAAATTTGTGGGAGTTGAATCTGAATATAAACATACCTAGGTATTTTAATGCAAAGAGGAGCTAAAATTTTAATAGAGGATATAAAATCATGGAGGACAGGATTATAAAGTGTTAATCGACATAGAAACTTTTTTTCCCCTCAAGCATCCATTTTCTGTGGAGGGAGAGAGCTAGATGACAAATAAGGATCTATAAACAAAAGACATTTTGTGTATAATTCTAGTACTCTCCCTACAACCCTGAGACAAAGGTAGGGCGGTGTTATTACCCATTAACAGAGAAGAACCAGGGACTTGAAATAAGCCATTTGTCACATCTTCTAGCTATGTGACCTTGCACAATCATGATTTTGGCCAAGGCTTCAGATTATAAATTTTTCCCATACTTTATGAAAAAAATGAATTTATTTTAAATTTTGATATACAAAACATGTTTCCTTTGGGCACTTAGGTAGAAGCAAAAATGCATGATTATTTAGAACATTAAATTTGGATAATGCTAGAACTCAAACCTGGCTGATCAACACTATTAACTGTGGTATCTTAGAAATATTTTCCCAACACTCAATTTTCTCATATTAAAAAAAGATCAATAACTTTTGGTTACTTTGCTTACTGACTGTGCTGTCAATATGCATTATCCTATTTCTCACAAGAACCTCATTAAATAAATCCTAACAAAAAGAGTGCCTGGGTAAAAATTGGGCAATTTCAGTGTTTAAGGCTTTTGACAGAAGAAAAAAAATGAGCAAGAGCAGCTAGATATTAAAAGTTGTTAAGCACAAAGGTTTTTTTCCTGTGTGCGTGGAAGCCAGATGCTAGTCTTTTTAAAGATGAAAGAGTTCTGTGATGAAAATGAAGGAAATGGAAGATGGGCAGAGGGAGAGCCACATGAATAGGAAAGTTAACATGGGTTTAGATGAAGGAAAACCGAAGGAGAAGGCTCTTCATCTCTTCAGTAAGGTGGAAGCATAGCTGTATTTTCAGAGTTTGTGTTAAAAGAACCTGGAAGATATATTATAGAGCAGTGCCCTTTAATGGAGCTTTCTGCAAGGACAGAAATAGTCTTTACCTAAATCGTCCAATAATTAGCCACTAGTCACATGAGGCTATTGAGCACTTAAATTTAGAAGCCACTGAACAATTAGCTTTTTTTTTGTGATTGAGGTATGCATTTTTAATGTTGTTTATTTTTGATTAATAGAAATAGCCACATTTGGGCAAGTGGCAATGCTATCAGATAGTATACTTCCAGAAAAGTTAAACAGATTATATGATTAACTGGGGGACCAGAGTTGCCGGGTTCATTTGACTTGTATAGGCACTTAAGCCAGAAAGTTCAACAGAAAATTTACTCATATGATTGGGAGGTTTGTTTGATTAGGTAGAATGGTAATAATGTATGATAATCCTGTCACCAAGAACACAGAAAACGATACCAGTTCTCCATTCCTTTATGAGAACTGTTTAGGAGTATCAGGTCTATTGAAATATATTTAGGTATTAGTAAAAGTGAGTTTCTTGTGGGCAGGAACCATAGATTATGCTTCTGCATGTTTTTGACAACTTCTGGTGGACTTTTTTAAGGACTAGGAATGGTAGCAGGAGCTTATCATAGCAGGTGATTGGATTCTGTAATCCTAGGTACCCTAGACATGCTTCTGGAAAGGTGAAGGAGCCTGTGAAGATCAACAAGAAAAATTCCGAGGAGCCATGTCAGCCTCCAATACCACCTCCACACATCCAGCTGCCTTCTTGTTGATGGGGATTCCAGGCCTGGAGCACTTGCACATCTGGATCTCCATCCCCTTCTGCTCAGCATATACACTGGCCCTGCTTGGAAACTGCACCCTCCTTCTCATCATCCAGGCTGAGGCAGCCCTCCATGAGCCCATGTACCTCTTTCTGGCCATGCTGGCAACAATTGACCTAGTTCTTTCTTCTACAACGCTGCCTAAAATGCTTGCCATATTCTGGTTCAGGGATCGGGAGATCAACTTCTTTGCCTGTCTGGTCCAGATGTTCTTCCTTCACTCCTTCTCCATCATTGAGTCAGCAGTGTTGCTGGCCATGGCCTTTGACCGCTATGTGGCCATCTGCAAGCCACTGCACTACACCACGGTCCTGACTGGGTCCCTCATCACCAAAATTGGCATGGCTGCTGTGGCCCGGGCTGTGACCCTGATGACTCCACTCCCCTTCCTGCTGAGAGGCTTCCACTACTGCCGAGGCCCAGTGATTGCCCACTGCTACTGTGAACACATGGCTGTGGTGAGACTGGCGTGTGGGGACACTCGCTTCAACAATATCTATGGCATTGCTGTGGCCATGTTGATTGGAGTGTTGGATCTCTTCTTTATCATCTTATCTTATATCTTTATCCTTCAGACGGTTCTCCAGCTCTCCTCTCAGGAGGCCCGGTACAAAGCATTTGGGACATGTGTGTCTCACATAGGTGCCATCTTAGCCTTCTACACACCTGCAGTCATTTCTTCATTCATGCACCGTATGGCCCGTCATGCTGCCCCTCATGTCCACATCCTTCTTGCCAATATCTATCTTCTCTTCCCACCCATGATCAATCCCATCATCTATGGTGTTAAGACCAAGCAGATCCGTGACAGAGTCTTAGGAGTATTCCTGAGAAAGGATGTATGAATAGAGTGAGGGATAAGTGGAGAAGGAGTGGGGCACAGTGAATGCTGTAGCGGGCCAGGGCTGTGATGAGAAGTAGGTGGCTGCTGGACTCCATGTTTAGTTCTTTCCTTGTATTGTGAAAAAAATACATGTTGTCCTGAAACTCAGAGCCAAGTCTGTTTAGGATTTGTGGGTCTTTTTGCTCTGGTAGCCCCTGGGTTGAACCTGGTAACTGTGCCATCTCCTCTCAGAGCCCCACTCCTGTCAGTAACTTGGCAGTCTTGACCCTCTGGCCTCCTGGGGACTTCACTGAAGGACACAAAGAGGCTTCCATGTTCATTTGCTTAAGAGAAGGCTGTGAAAATCTGAATTTCTATCTCTGACTCATTGGAAATTTGATGTATTATCCACTCAGATTGCTGAGTGAGGACCCCTACTCCGTCCAATGCAGGAATTCCTCTTTACTAACGGTTGATGCCCAGATTCTGCCTAAACACTGTAAGTGCTGGTGCACTTGCATCCTCCAGGTCTATTTATTCCAAGTGAGACAACTCTGCTTATTAGAAAGTTATTTCTTCAACTAAGCCAGTCTGTATTCTTTGACTTCTTTTTACCTCTTCAACCTCATGACTAATCCGTCTCATTAAATACTTTGAAGAAAAACCATATGCTCTGCCATTTTATATCACACAACTCTTAGTGCACAGATGTGTCTTATGTTTTCAACAAGAATGTGAATTGCTCTTATTTAATAGTCTAGCCAAGGGTATGCTATTGGCTAGGGACACGGACTGTTAAGAAATGGATGCTGGACTTATGTTTATGTCCTCAGACAGTGGATGGAATAATTCCAATGGCTTGTGTTCTCTAAACTCACCATCCAAGACCCTGCATAGAAGAAATATGAGAAGGCAAAGGTGATGAGATGTGGGCATATTGACTTAGGTTTTGTTCTGTTTCATGAAAACTTAGGTACTCAAGAATTCCCTTAATATTAATCCTGAGAACTGCACCTCTGATGCTCCCTCACACCCTCTATCTTATGAGTTGAATTTTGTTCCCCCTTCCAATTTATATGTTGAAATTCTATCACCCACACTTCAGAATGTGACTGTATTTGGGGAAAAGGTCTTTAAAGTGATAGTTAAAATGAGGTGATTAAAATGAGATAATGGGCCTTAATCCAATATGACTGGTGTCTTTGTAAGAGAAGATTTGTACACAGACACAGACAGAGTGAAGACGACGTAAAGCTACAGAAAGATAGCTGTGCGCAAGCCAAGAAGAGAGGACTCGGTAGCAATCAAATCTGCTTAGTTACACTTGGACTTCTATGTTCCAGAATTGTGAAGAAATAAATTTGTTTGTTAGACCATCCAGTTTTTATTACCTCTTACAGAAGCCCTAGAAAACTACTTTTGGCACCAGGAAGTAGGGTGCTACTGTAACTAATATCTAAAAATGTGAGAGTTGTTTGGAACCTGGTTGAAGCTGAAAAAATTTTGCGGTGCATGTTAAAAAAGGCTAAGATTTCTTTGAAGAAATTATCGGTAGAAATATGAATATTAAAGATGCTTCTAGTGAGGTCTCAGGAAGGAAGAGATGGAAGAAAGATGATCTGTGTTATCAAATGAAAAAGAATTGGACAAATTGTGTTCTAGTGCTTTGTGAAAAGTAGAACTTTTAAGTAATGAACTTGGATATTTAGCTGAGGAAATTTCTGAGCAAAATGCTGAAACGGAAATTGTGGCCTGGTATGTTCTTGTTGCTTAAAGGAAGATGAGAGAGGAAAGAGAGAAGTTGGAGAAGAATTTAAGCAAAAAGGAATCAGGAATTAAAGATTTAAAAAATTATCAGCATATCCATAGTGCAATAAATAAGTGTAATTTGGAAAGAATATCAAGGGTGTGGCTGGACAACCATTTTCTAAAAGGATTAGTTATATTAAATGAAATAATTCAGCACAGAATGACAAATGCTGCATGGTTCCACGCATACATGGGAGCTAAAAAAGTTGACCTCATAGAAGTGGAGACTAGAATAGTGGTTACTAGAGGCTGGGAAGAGTAGCAGGAGGAGAGTATAGGGAGGAGTTGGTTAATGGGTACAAAACTGCACTTAGGTAGGAGGAGTAAGTTCTAGTATTCTAAAGCATACTAGAATGACTATAGTTAATAATTTTAGATTTCAAACTAGCCAGAAGAGTGGATTTTGAATGTTCAACACAATGAAATGATAAATATTTGAGTTGATAAATTATCTCAAATTGATTACCCTGATTTGATCATTACTGGTTGTATACATGTATGGAAATATTGCATGTACCCCCTAAACTTGTACAATATGTGCCAATTAAATTTTTTTAAAAAAGGATTAGGCATGTGTTTATTAATCCAATCAGCTACCTCAGAAGCCAGGAATAGAGATGGGGCTATGCAGGAAAGACTCTTGAGAGTCCCTTTTATCTGACAGTTTGAACTCCATGAATTCTATCAGAGACCATATATGTTTGAGAATATCATTAGCAGCAGAAATGAACAGAGATAGGATAACAAGAAAGAAGGCAGTTGAACTTCTGGGATTCTAGAGGATGGGCCAATAGAGCTATTTATCTGCAAACATGTATTATCCTTCAAGAAAAGAAGGGAAAAAATACTCTGAGGTAGTTGAGAGGTTGGCAGCACTACCACTACCACTGCCACCTCATGCCCAAATACAGACCCAGGAGGTTAGGTTGCCTCTTCCTTGGTTTCAGAGGGAAGGGCCAGCCCATTGGTTTCAGAAGGCCAGGGTGCCTCTAAGCCAGGACTGAGGGGTTGGGGATGCTGCCCATTGAGTCAAAGAGGATTATTCTGAGCCTTAAATCAAGTGTAATTTTGCCCTGCTAGGTTTTATACTTATTTGTGACTCATGACACCTTTATTCTGATTTATCCACTTTGGAATGGGAATGTCTGCCCCGTGCCTGTTCTACCATTATATGTTGGTTGCAGGTAGTTTGTCTGGTTTCACAGGTTTATAGCTGGAAGTAAATTTTGCCTCAGGATGGATTCATACCTGAGTGTCACATATAAATGATTTAGATATTACCTTAAGATGAGATTTTGGATTTACAGTTAACCCTGGAATAGGGTTAACACTTTGGGGATGCTTATATTTTGCAGGTAAGAAGGATGAGACTTTAGGGAGCCAAAAGGCAGGGCGTTATGAACTGAATTGTGTCCCCCTCCTGTAAACTCATATATTGAAGTCCTAACACCTAGTATCTCAGAATAATATGACTGCATTTGGAGATAAGGTCTTCAAAGAGGTTAATTAAGTTAAAATGAAGTTATTGAGATGGGACCTAATCTAATACAACAGGTGTCCATACAAGAAAAGACATAAGGAGAAGACAGTGTCCAAGCCAAGGAGAGTGGCTTTAAAAGAAATCAACCATGCCACACCTTAACTTGAACATCTAGCTTCTAGAATTGAGAAAATAAGTTTCTGTATTGAAACCAGTCTTTGGTACTTTGTTATTACAACCTAGAAAATGAGTGTATTTTCATACATCATCTTCCACAAATGCATTTTTGTAATTCAGAGATTACTGATTAGGAAGTATCTCTATCTTTCTGTCTATATTATTTATCTGTGAAACAATCTCCAAGCATTCGTCAGTTGTGTCACAGAAAGTTGGAAGCTGTGCAGGAGACAAGGGTATAGCAAGAACCTACACTCTTGCTTCACCTTATATTCCATCTCTGCTCTGATAAATCCCTCTGACACAAAGACAAGTTCCCTATGTAGTCAGCATCTCTTGATTATTTCTTCTGAGAATAGTTGGGGTAGGCGGGAAATTAAAAAAATAACACTAAGTTGTCATCACATGTAAACAAACATAGAAAATAGCATGAATTAATGAAGTTATTTCCAACAAGAGAAATCTTATTCTCCTCTTGACTTACACAAGAAATAAAATCATTCTTCAGGTTATATCTATTCCCTGTAAAGAAATATTTTTTTTTCCCAGCATAAGTCCAGTAGTACAAGGATGCCATAGACAGGTAACATAACATTAGCACAATAGGATTAGTCACAAATAGTAAAAGGAAAATTACCTTCTGTATTAGCTTATTTGGGTTTAGTACACAGTCAAAACATGAATAAGAAATATGAGTAGCCTACAGGCACATATAATTTTATTCCATACACAGAATGCAAGGTTAGGATACAGGAAACTTGATGCAGTCATCTGGACCTAGATGCAATACTTTTAATCACTCAAACTTGGGATGTTGTCATCCCAACATCCCAAGCGATGACCCAGAGGTACATGTCATCCTTAAAGTGGATCAATGCTTGAGTATAGGATCCTGTTCTGCCTGGCAACACTCTCAACACCTTCTTCCCACCTACGTGTTCCTCAAGCCAGAAGTCTTGGTCTTATCTTTTTCTCACATACTCTATAGCTAATTTTTCAGGAATTCCCACTGGTACTTAAATAAATATAAAATCTGATATGTCTGATTTATCTCCATATTTATGATTAACACATTGATTTGGAAACACCATCTTCTCTCTGGATTCCTACCATAGCATCCTTAATCTTTTCTCTGCTTTCATCCTCCCTCATCATCTTGTGCTGTTCCCACTAAGAAGTCAGAAGCAATCTTTTAGAAACATATGTCAAATAATCTCAATTCACTGCTCAACTTTGGCTTTTATTCTGAGACGAACTATGAACTTTTGCAAAGTGAAATCCTTACATGGCTGATATGGTTTGGCTCTGTGTCCCCCCCCCCTCAAATCTCATCTAATTGTAATCTCCACATGTCAGAGGAGGAGCCTGGTGAGAGGTGATTGGATCATGGGGGAAGAGTTCCCCCTTGATGTTCTGTCTAGAAGTGTGTGGCACCCCCACCCCTTCTTTTTTCTGCTCCATTGTGGTAAGACCCACTTGCTTCTCATTCACCTTTAGCCATGATTATGTTTCCTGAGGCCTCCCAGCCATGCTTCTGTACAGCCTGCAGAAGTTTGAGTCAATCAAACCTCTTTTCTTCGTAAATTACCCAGTCTTAGGTAGTTCTTCATAGCAGTGTGAGAATGGACTGATTCAATGGCCTACTATGTTCTGTGTGATCACATCACAATTAACTGAAATAAAAAAAAAAGCAGTAGCACCCAGGTAGAGGTAGGGGACAACATTATATTCACAGGATCGACAACTAGACAGATATTAATAGATAATTGACTTAAAAAAAAAGTGAAGGCAGAATACAATTAATACACTAAAATGGATGAACACATCATTGTCCATTTAAAAGTGTATTCAAATTGAAACAGAATTTTAGACACAGGCCCAGGAGGTGAATCATCTTTCACAAACAAAGATGACTACAAGAAATTTAGAAATGAGCAAAAGTTGATGGAATGTGTCACTATAAGGCCTGTAATAAAAGCAAAAATAAGAGTAGGTCAGGCAGAAAAAAAAAAATGATCCAGATGAAAACATGAAAAAGTTGGAGGGAATGAGGAACACTAAAGCAAATATTCATGTAAATATAAAATTATCTACATTTTACGAAAGAAAAGGGAAGACAGGGTGGGGAGGGTGTCAATGAATTAAGCACAGCCAAAGTGTTCCAACATTCCAGTGGTTATCTCCAGCACGGTTTGAGCCATGACCACTGCCCATTCCTGTACTCCATGTGCTTCTTATCCTTCTCGTATGCTGTCAGGATTACCCATTCACTCAGAAGAGAGTTGGGAGAAAAGTAAGGTGCTTTGTTCACAAAAACCTTGTCTGCTCTATGTGGCTTTTAACTGGCTTTTGTCATTAGGTTTTGGCGAGGTGCTTTTCATACAGTCTGTGTCCCTTTGGTCTGGTTGTATATGGTAATTTAGGCTGCAACTTTGTTTTTTATTTTTTTGTCCTCAAGAGGTTAAACATGGAGTTTAATGTAATATGGCGAGATTAAACATGGAGTTTAATATAATATGGCACAATTCTCCTAGGTATTCATCCAAGAAAATGAAAAGATCAGTGTTCATACAAACATTCATAGCAGCTTTATTTGTAGTGGCCAAAAAGTGGAAATAAATTTCCATTAACTGATAGACAAAATGTGGTATATCCATACAATGGATTATTTGGCAACAAAAAGGAATGAAGAACTGATACATGTTGCAACATGAATCTCGAAAACATGCTAAGTGAAAGAAATCTAGTTACTAAACACCACGTATTGTATGACTCCACTTATATAAAATTTCCAAAACATGCAAATCTATAGTGACCCAAAGTAGACTGGTGATTACCTAGAACTAAAAGAGATGAGGAACAGGATTAACTGCTAATTGGAGTAGAGTTTCTTTTGGGGGTGACAAAATGTTTAAAAATTGAGTGCGGTGATGGTTGTACCACTCTGCCAATACACTAAGAACCTCTGAATTGTACACTTTAAGTGGATGAATTGTACATAAATTGTATCTCAATAAACGTGTTATTTTAAAAAAGTTGCTTCATTTACCAAGCACCTAACTTCCTGCAAGAAAATACTGGGAATGCAAATACCACTGTTGCCCACACCATGCTCCCATGGACCACTTTTATTCCACAAGTTAGACCAAGAAGTATAATTGCTAAAATCAAACAGTGGTAGTCTCTTAATACTTTAAACTATATTTTAAAATTAATGATTGTAAACCTAAGTTTTTCTTTCCTTTTTTTCTTGAACTAAAGAAGGGGTCTTGCTATGTTGCCCAGGCTGGTCTCAAACTCCTGGCCTCAAGTGATCCTCCAACCTCAGCCTCCCAAAATGCTGGTATTACAGGTGTGAACCACAGTGTCCAGCCAAGTTTTTCCATCTTAAATTTCTTTCATAAATCTTCACCTTCTAGTCTTAGATAAGCAAATGCAAAGTCGTGAGAAAATGTTAATAACACCAAAAAAGTTTTTTGTGGGAGAGTGGGTCAGTTATAGCTGTGAGTACAAGTATCCTGATTTAGCCAGCCAGTATGGTTCAGTAGTAAAAGGCTTGGGTTCTGGAACCAGAGCCTGGGCTTATTTCCAATCACACCACTAAGAAGCAGTGTGACAGTGGGCAAGTTACTCTCTTTTCCTCAGCCTTTTCATCTTTTGCAGAAGCTTATCTTGGCAAGGTAGAAGTTCAAAGAAGAGCTCCAGCAGGCTTGATGGATTAATGAGATTCTTATTTCTCAGCAAGATCAAAGCTTTGCAAAATGTCATTCAAAGATCTGGATCCAATATGGTATGATTGCAGGAGAGAAGATCTTTCACCTCTTGAGGAAAATTACTTAGATACTCTGGGAAACAGTGACTAATCTGTAACAAAGCAAGCCTCTTCTGTCTCTTTCTGTCCTATAATTCAGATGTACACATTTAGGATATTCTGTGCCATAAACATCACCAGCTCGGCTAGTTCTTTGCTGGGTTTATTTGGTTGCAATTTGAAAATCTCCACATTGGACTTGTAGTGATTATACTGCTGTAGAAACTCCTCGATGTAGGCTGGCGGGTCTTGCTTGATCAGATTCTGTAACTGTGGCAGGTTGCTGGGCAGCTTGTTGTTGTTTCTGCCGCACATTCTGGCTGCAGACTGGCTTTGCAGTGAGCAGTTTTGATAAAACTCAGATGGCTGGCAGCCGCCAGTCCCTACCAGTTGCAGCTTGGACTTGTCTAGGCTGAAACTTTAAATGTACTATGCAGGAATTCCACTTTATCCCAGCATCCCAAAAGATCAGACTTATCACGGAGGAGGGCCATAATAAGTCTACACCCCTGAGGGCCAACTGTTACAGAAGTTAGTTCCAGGGTACCTCTGTGGGAAGAGAGTGGGTATGACTGAGTTACAGCGTTCTGAGATTGCTTTAAAAAATTATGGGCATTAGAGTAGACAAAATCCATGGAGAACCCAAGTGAAAAGCATCTTCTCATGTCCTTGAAAAATAGCACACATTAAGTCAGTTGCAGGTAGAAAGATCACCCTTTATCATTTATAGATGATCGGGAATTTCCTATTAATAAGGAATCATAGTCATAGTAGCCTCTTGTTTATCTACTTAGATCTTCCTATCCTTGTGGGTTAGAAAACATTATAAAAGTTATCTCTGCCTTAGAGATAAGAAAAATAGATCAGGGATCAGAGAAGTGTCATATTAAGGTCAGAAGCTGGTTATTAATGCAGATTTCAGGCCAATATGAAATATGAGTGCAAAATAATGGATGACTTTGGCCTGGTTAGGTTGGACTCCCTGCCCTTTCAAGTCAATTCCAACAGGAGTTGCCTGCAGTGTACATGATCTGATGAGGCTGGCTTTCTTAGGAAACACTGTAAGGATGATGGTAAAGGGTAAGGAGAGGCACAGAAAATACCAAGACACAAGCCGGCTCCACCTGAAATGCTCACAGCCTCTGGCAAGTAGGGTGTGACCCCTGGTAGGCACAACTCAGCGCCACTAGCTACGGAGGAGGCATGGGCTGTAGGAAACAAGGATACGGTCCTTGGATCAGAGGAGTCCCCTTGCATCAACCCCCAGAGAGAGGAGTCCAGAGATGTCTCTGGGGACTTTGCTCAGGTGCAGCAATTTTGGCTTCCTCAGCCTTTTGGGAGAAGGGCAGGGGTTGGTGAGAGTCAAGCCAACTGCTCCTGTCCCAGCTTTTTCCTTCTAAGACTCCTCAGACTGAAAGAGGAAGGCAGCACTGGTGCTGCATGAAGCTAATGAAAAGGGCCCAGGATTGTAAGTCGGACTGAGGACTGTGGATAGAGCTGCAACTCGGGGAAATAGGAAACAGGTGACTGAGCTGGGGTGAGCAGGAAGGTGGGAGTGCTCTCAATTACTTCCCACAGTTAGTACTGATCTTAGGCATCAGCTCTCTAACCTCATTATTGCTTCTACTCTGGCCCTTCAATAGAGGGAACAGAAGTTTTGTAGTCCCACCCAACAAACTCTGGATACTTTCCCCATCACAGAGGATGTCTACTTCCTTCCCATGCCAAACACTGTGGGCCATTTCTGAGAAGTGGCATGAGTCCAGTCACTTCTTACCTCCTGTCATTGCTTTCTCTAACCCCTGGAAGTGCCCCCATCCCAGTTAAAGAGCTTCTGCATTAGTCAAGAGGAATAAAATGGGGCCTCAACTAGAAAGATGACAGGGAAATGAAAGAAATACATCTCTTTGAGGTTCTTCAACCAGAAGCAGTCTTGAAGCACTTTGATTATGTGATCATCCTTCCTTGCCTGGTTTTTCTTTAAACTGCATTTTAGGTTTTGGGGTACATGTGAAGAACATGCAAGATTGTTGCATAGGTACACACATGCAGTGTGATTTGCTGCCTTCCTCCCCATCACCTATATCTGGCATTTCTCCCCATGCTATCTCTCCCCAACTCCCCACCCCCCACTGTCCCTCCCCTATTTCCCCCCTCCCCGACAAACCTGGTTCTTAATTTTTCAGATCTATCATTCTGATATCCTGTTAAGATAAAGGTGTAGGTAGCCAAATAGGTATCAGTATTAACTGAGTTGATTCAGTGATGGAGGCCCCTTTTAAGGAGTTTTGGGAGAGAAGGAAATAGAAGACGAATCCTTTTAGCATGGACATCTTAGTTCTGAAAACAATGAATAGTCGGGACAAAACTTGCACTACAGAGCAGGTCTTAGATCCTGGATATTAGGAGAAGACTGGCTCCATTCATGCTCTTACTCCAGTCCTTCATTCTTAGAGGAGGTGATTTCAGATGAACTTCAAAGGTAGTAAGATTTACAAACTGTTGGACACCCTGTCTTTTCTGGAAGAAATCAGAATAGATGCCTTTTTTTCTTGTGTGAAGATGAGTAGGCAGGTCACAGGGTGATTAGTGATGTTCAAAATTTGAATGGAAGAATTCAGAGGGGCATATATGGAGACTCAGATAAAAGAAAATGTGGGTTTTGTGGAAAATGCATATTGAGATAAGGTAAATGTGCAGCAGGTGTGTGGGATTATTTCACAGTGTTTTAGAAGAGTTTCTTAGATACCAGGCATCTTTCTAGGTACTGATATGCAGCTGACAATAAAAATGTCTGTTGTCATAAGGGCTTGTTCCTGAAAAAAATACACAAACATTTTGAATATTTAAAAGTGTTTTCCATTAAGAAGAGAATTTTATTCTGGTGCAGGTAACGGTATTGTAATTGGGATGCTTAGAACTTCCAACCTGGATGCTTTTTAAATAAGAAGATAACCAAACATTCTGAGCTTAAATCACATGAGGGGAGTAGTATTCTGAGAAAGATGTCTTCCAGTAGTCTAGTTGTCATGTTTTATTTAGTGAAATGTTCAACACCTATGTATATTAGAGGCTGGGTTTACAGAAGGAAATAGGCAGAGTTTCTTAACTCCAGTCCCTTCACCTCATGATATGGTGGGTAATTGTTGAAGGATAAATATTGGAGAACAAAGTGGAACTTTGTGTACCTGTTAGGATTCTTTTGAGCAGTGGTTGCTCAGAGATGCTGTGGCTTGAGAACAAGGCTGATGGTGTTGGAAGGGTGGTGCAGTGTTGGAAATACAATGGGCAACATGGAGATTTACTGTGTAGGATGATCCAGTGGTACTTGCTGATGATTAAATAGGATGCACAAAGAAAAGGGAAGAATCCAGGATGACTTGATTCTAGGTTGAACAACCGGTTGGGCAGAATGTTCTGAGATATGGGAAGAGAAGTAGTCATGATTTCTGCCTCAGGCATGATAGGTTTGATGTATCTGTGAGGCAGATATGTAGGGATATCAAGTATGGAGTTGGATATTCTAGTCTGGAGCTTGCAGGGAATGTAAGGTATGTTTGTGTTTGTTTTAGGATAGTTTACATTCTCAATTGTTAACAAGTAGACCACCTAGAAAGATGCAATGTTCAAAGTCTTTTCAGGAGCAGTATATTTTCTTCCCCTGTATTTCAAGTTTTCCCCTACTACTGGATAATTTTCTTCAGCTAAATACTTCTGTTCTAAACACACACACACACACACACACACAGCCATGTTAACAGACTTCAATTCCCCTTTTATCTAACTTAGTCAAGTCAGGCTTTGCCTTTCTTTATTCTTGCAAAATTGCCTTTATCAAGGTATACAATTTTCTGTAATTCTAAACATAAGGCCAATTCTGTTTTCAAGTTCTTTGATTTATCAGTAGCATTTTACATGGTAATAATGCCCTCACTAACAAACTATATTCTATGTACTAAGATAGTACATTTGGGAACGTTATCATCTTAATAGTTTTCCACCGTCAGTGTCCCTTGCAAATGTCTCAACATGCTCCAACTCCTCTCCCATCCATTCTTCATGTTGGGATTCAGTTCCAGCTTCTCTTTTCTCTATGAATATTCACTAGCTGGGTGATCTCATCAGTTACATGGCTTTAGGATCTATTTTCTATACCTCTTACCATATCCACTTGAATTTCTGATCGCAAACTATGTTCAAAATTGTAGCCTTGAGCTCCTCCTCTCACACTTTTCCCAACTCAGTTGGGAGCAGCTCCTATCAGTTTATGCCAAAAATCGGGGGTGTCATCTTTGACTCACTGTCATCACACTTCCCCTATCTAACCTGTCAAAAATACCATTGACACATTTAAGAAATGTATACCCACTCCTATTAATTCCCACCACATACACTGCTACCTTGATCCTCAGCCAACATTCTTCTTTCCCTGGATTCCTGCAACAGTCTCCACTTTTCCCCAATTCTTCCCTTCTCTGTTTGTGCTATTCTCTATCATCGATGCCAAGGAAAACTTTAAAAGTGTATGTCAAATATATCTCCTCTCTGCTGAAAACAATGATCTGATTCTGAGAGAAGTGAGGAACATGTGCAAAGTCTGACAGCAGCCTGTGAGTCCCTGTGTGATCTGGCCCGACTGCTCTGACCTGACTCTCCTGCTCTTTCACTTCATCCTAGCTGTGCTGGCTGCCTGCTGATATTTGAATGCCACGTGTTATATCTTGGGGTATTTTCTCTGGCTGTTCCATTTTCTTAGAGTGTTCCTTTCCCCTTGGTGACTCCTATATTTTAAATCTCTTACGGTCATCTCACATCCTGTCATCTCTCCTTTTTGTTGTAGCCATTGCTGTGAGAAGCATTTGAGTGCAGGTTTGGTTGATAGCACCTTACTCAGCTGCATCCCACCCCAGAGTTTGTCTGCTTTATTGCATGGGCACCTCAGGGATCTCATTCAGTTATTCTGGGGCATGTATGGACCTGAAAAATGCAAGGAAATCCACACTCCTTGGGTCATCCTTGACGTATGGGTGTGGAAGCCAGTGAATAAAAGTTCCCCTCTTCTGTGTCTAGAGTGGACAATTCTTTGGTTCCTTCTCTATGGTTCTTCATGTGGAACTGGATATAGTGATGACTGCATTATCCATCTCAGCAAGGCACCTTTGGATCCATATTCTCTTTCCTGTTCCATTCCTTCTTCCTATTCTTTTTCACTGTATAGTTTTTCTGTATATACCACTGGCATGAAATTTTAGTTTCTGCTATTTAAAGAAGTGAAGCTATTTCCTCACTTCATTCAATTTTTCTCAAATTTATTGTCTAATGAGGTTTGTAACAAACTTTTTATTTCAAATTTCAACTTCCCGTGCGCCCCGTCATAAAATGCCTATCATTGCCCTATTCCTTGGTTTTTAAATCACAACAATGAAACTTTGTGTAATATGTAATTTAATCATGATGTCCTTTTATTATCCTTCTCCAGTCTTTAGCAAACATTCTACTAAGGGATCCATCTGTTTTGTTCATGGATTTTTTCCTTAACCCATTCAGTTAAAATATTTAAATAGTTCTCATTTTATTTAGTTACTATATTTTCCAAATGACATGGATATAAAATTTGAAAGGATCATGCTTCAGAACTGTAGAAATGTAATACAGTTAGGGCAGAAGCAGGAAAAGGAAGTGAGACACAATGGAGCCTGGAAATGGGAATATCGTGGCACACAAGAGAAAAGTAAGTTTTAAGCAGGAGAGTTGTCAATTCAGATAAAAGTTGCTCAGGGGTCGAGTTGCATGAAGGCAGGTAAGTGACAAGGGCACCATCATGGAGGTCATTGATTGTCACAGTAAAAGGAGTTTTTGGTTTGTGATGGGAATAAAATTCAGATTCATTTGTTTCAAAGCCAATTATCCTTGATAGAGTTGAGATTGTAGACATTTTTACATGTTTCACTATAAGGAAAAGCAGAGGTTTGAATAAAGGGAGGAGGATTTAATGTCATGGTAGATTAATCAACATAAATAATTTTTAAAACTAATATTTCTACAGAAGAGAAATGTAAATGACAAAGTTCTGTGCACTAAGAAATTATACAAAATGATTTTATGCATAATCACACTTAACCTCCCTATATCCCTCAGATAAAGGTAGTTTGGGCTGGTCAAGGTGGCTCATGCCTCTAATCCCAGCACTTTGGGAGGCTGAGGTGGGCAGATCACCTGAGATTGGGAGTTGGAGACCAGCTGACCAACATGGGGAAACCCTGTCTCTACTAAAAATACAAAATTAGCTGGGTACAGTCGTGCACGCCTGTAATCCCAGCTACTGGGGAGGCTAAGGCAGGAGAATTGCTTGAATCTGGGAGGTAGAGGTTGCAGTGAGCCAAGATTGCACCACTGCACTCAAGCCTGGGCAACAAGAGCAAAACTCCACCTCGAAAAAAGGTAGTTTAGTGCTATTTCCCATTAACAGAGAAGGAAAGTAGTACATAAATTATTTGTGCAAAGTCCACCACTACAATATGTGGCAGTCATGATTTCAGCCAATAACTTTAGATTCTAAACATTTCCCAAGTCTTATGGAAGGAAATTAGTTTTCAGTTTGGTTACATGATGGGGTCTGACCCAGCAACAGATGAACAAATTCACTCAAACACAAAGTTCCAGCGAAAGAGTGGGTTGGGGGTCCATGGACACTCAGACACTCCTGAGAGAGATAGCAGTCACAGCCCTCACCAGCTGGTACTCTAGGCATTTATTCAGTATAGATTTAGTAACAGAGGCTCTGAGTCAACACATTTATGGATAATGATTAAAGGCCTGTTCCAAAACCCAAAGCAAACGCCATCTGTGGGTGACAAATCTGGTTGCCCTCCCCCAGAGAGCCATCTGGCCCGAAAAGATTAAAGTTTAGTTTTAGGACCAGATCAGTAAAGAAGTTATTTAAACTCCCCCACATTCCCTACTTGTTTGCTTTTATCAACTAAAGGTAATGGGGATTAGGCTGCCTTCAGACGAAACTACTACTGAAACTATGTAAATCTCTTGGCTTTCCAAGAGGTTTGTGATTATATTCTATATTTTTACAATCTTTCCAACCATCCTGACTGATCTAGTTATGTAGGATGCATGTTGCATATAGGGCATCTAGATGGGAACAATAAGCCTAGTTATTTAGGACATTGGAATTGGTAGAAAGGAGGACTCAAATATGGCTCTCTGTTACTATTAGCTGTGATAGCTTAGAGCAATTACATTTCTAAACTTTTTTTTGAAAAAGAGACCAAGTTTTAATTTTCAGTATTTACTGTTCTGTGACTAGTGTTTAAAGTACACTACTTCATTTAATCCTCATAAGAACCTCATAGAACCTCATTAAATGGGTCCTATATATATATATATATATATATATATATGTAACTTACATATTTTATACATATATATTTTATAACATTCTTGGTAACTCTAGTGTTTAAGGATCTGAAAAAAAGGAAAATGATCATGATAAGATAAAAAGAGGAAAAATTATTAACACGAAGGATATTTGTCATGGGAGTCAGAAGTCAGTCTTGCTAAAAATGAGAATTCTCCTGTGACAAAAAGAAGGAACTGGAAGACAGGTGGAGGGAGAGTCACATGCACAAGGGTTTATTTGACTAATACGCCCATCAACAAGTGGTCGAATGATACAAACAGACACCTCTCAAAAGATGACATTTATGCAGCCAACAGATATATGAAAAAAAGCTCATCACTGGTCATTAGATAAATGCAAATCAAAACCACAATGAGACACCATTTCATGCCAGTTAGAATGGCAATCACTAACAAATCAGGAAACAGATGCTGGAGAGGATGTGGAGAAATAGAACACTTTTACACTGTTGGTAGGAGTGTAAATTAGTTCAACCATTGTGGAAGACAGTGCGGTGATTCCTCATGAATCTAGAACTAGAAATACCATTTGACCAGCAATCCCATTACTGGGCAAATACCCAAAGGATTATAAATTATGTTTATTATGGCACTGTTCACAATAGCAAAGACTTGAAACTAACCCAAATGCCCATAAATGATAGACTGGATAAAGAAAACGTGGCACATATACACCATGGAATACTATGCAGCCATAAAAAGGATGAGTTCATGTCCTTTGCAGGGACATGGATGAAGCTGGAAACCATCATTCTCAGCAAACTAACAAGAACAGAAAACCAAACACCACATGTTCTCATTCATAAATAGGAGCTGAACAACGAGAACATGGACACAGGGAGGGGAGCATCACACATCAGGTCCTGTCAGAGGGTGGGGTTCCAGGGGAGGGATAGCATTTGGAGAAATACATAATGTAGAACACAGGTTGATGGGTGCAGCAAGCCACCATGGCACAGGTATAGCTATGTAATGAAACTGCACATTCCGTACATGTACCCCAGAACTTAAAATATTAAAAAAAAACAAACAAAAACCATGGGTTTCAATGGAGAACCAAATAAGGACCTTTCATTTTCTCAGTATGTTTCCAGCATGGCTGTATGTACAGAAACCTATGAATATTTAGAAGATGTGAAAGATATACTGTAGAGCAGTGGTCTTAAATAGAACTTTCTGCAATGATAGAAATATTCTTGGTAGTCACTAGTCATATGTGGCTATTGAGCACTTGAGAAGTGTTTTGCATGAATGTGATTTTATTAAATATAAATTTAAGTTTACATAGTAATATATGGCTAGTAGCAACCTTATCAAATACAGTAGTTTTAGGGAAAATATTCAGATTGTGTGATTAATTTGGGCATTAGAAACTGAAGGGTTTATTTGACTTATACATGGACCCAATTCTAAAATTTCAGGAGAGAAAACTGGCTCTTGCATTCGGGAATTTAGCTTAACTGAAAGGTAGAATGGTACCAATGTATGTGCTAAAGAAATCAATTGATTTAAACATTTTCATTTCTTCTTTCAAGGTATTCATGACATCACCAAGAACACAGAAAACACTGCATATACTCCATTCCTTTGTGAAAGTTGTTTTGTGATATCAATTCTATGGATATTTAATATTCTACGTACTCAATGAAATTCAAATTTCTTTGAGGGCAGAAAATATGTATTATGCTTCTCTTTGTCTATGTAGGCTGCTTGGTTATTTTGTTTAAAGTCTAGCAATGGAAACAAGTGCTGTCTTTGTAAGTGGGATATCACAGGTTGAACTCTAATCATATATACTGTAGAAAGTTATATGTAGGTGAAGAAGCCCTATAAAAACTGACAAGGAGAATTTTTAGGAGCCATGCTTCCCTCTAATATCACCTCAACACATCCAGCTGCCTTTTTGTTGGTAGGAATTCCTGGTTTGGAGCACTTGCACATCTGGATCTCCATCCCCTTTTGCTTTGCCTATACTTTGGCCCTACTTGGAAACTGTACCCTTCTCTTTATTATCCGAGCGGATGCAGCCCTCCATGAGCCCATGTACCTCTTTCTGGCCATGTTGGCAACAATTGACCTAGTTCTTTCTTCTACAACGCTGCCTAAAATGCTTGCCATATTCTGGCTCAGGGATCGGGAGATCAACTTCTTTGCCTGCCTGGTCCAGATGTTCTTCCTTCACTCCTTCTCCATCATGGAGTCAGCAGTGCTGTTGGCCATGGCCTTTGACCGCTATGTGGCCATCTGCAAGCCACTGCACTACACCACTGTCCTGACTGGGTCCCTCATCACCAAAATTGGCATGGCTACTGTGGCCCGGGCTGTGACCCTGATGACTCCACTCCCGTTCCTGCTGAGAGGCTTCCACTACTGCCGAGGCCCAGTAATTGCCCACTGCTACTGTGAACACATGGCTGTGGTGAGGCTGGCATGTGGGGACACTCGCTTCAACAATATCTATGGCATTGCTGTGGCCATGTTGATTGTGGTGTTGGACCTGCTCTTTGTCATCCTGTCTTATGTCTTCATCCTTCAGGCAGTTCTCCACCTCGCCTCTCAGGAGGCCCGCTACAAGGCATTTGGGACATGTGTGTCTCACATAGGTGCCCTCCTGTCCACCTACACTCCGGTAGTCATCTCCTCAGTCATGCACCGTGTAGCTCGCCGTGCTGCCCCTCATGTCCACATCCTCCTTGCTATTTTCTATCTCCTTTTCCCACCCATGGTCAATCCTATCATCTATGGAGTCAAGACCAAGCAGATTCGTGATCATGTGCTCAGTCTATTCCAGAGAAAGAACATGTAGATGAGATGGATAGTTCTTTTTGTTAACCCACTGGCCCAGTAATGAGAATGCTGGATGGGGGTTGAGAGGAAAAATTTAAGTAGGAAAGTTGCAGAATGTCTTTGGCAATTCTCTAGTATGACAAGGAAAATGAAGCCCCATTTCTCACAGATCTACGAGTCAGGTCAAATCAGGAGTGCACTATAGTCTGGGCTGATAGTAGAGGTTTGACCTTCCCATTGTCATAGACTCATTGCATGGCTAAGGAAGAAAAAAATCCTCTCAAAGTGATATTGTGATCTAGATGAAAGACAGTAAGAATATTGGCCGAGATTGGCCCAAGCAGCTGAGATTTTGGTGACTTCTTTATTCAGGTATGGGTTAGGAAATGAACACCACATTTTGTGGCCCAAAAGTGATTACTCCTTTTAGTACTGAAATTACCTCCATGTCTTTTCCGACAAGTACCCTCCAGCCTTTGCCACTCTTTTATATCCTACTATCTCCCAATTTCATTTATACAGTTAGCTTCATTTATAAGTAGATATATTTCTTCCATCAGTTCCTTTTTTACTTCCTGATAGTCATGGCCAATTCCTTTATTGAACGCTTATCAAAAGGAGTCCTCTGATGTTCCTTTTTATCCATTTGTATTATGATGTATCTAGCTTTTCACATGCACTTCCCTTCTTAGCCATATTCTTAGGCATTTTATCCTTATTGTGGCAATTGTGAATGGGAGTGAGTTCATGCTTTGGCTCCTGGCTTGACCAACGTGTAGGAATGCTAGTGATTTTTGCACATTTATTTTGTATCCCGAGACCTTGAAGCTGCTTATCAGCTTAAGCTTTGGGATCGAGACAATGGAATTTCTAGATATAGAATCATGCCATCTGCAAACAGGGATAGTTTGACTTTCTTTTTTCCTATTTGTATGCCCTTTCTTTTTCTTGCCTGATTGCTCTGACCAGAACATCTAATACTATTTTGAATAGGCATGGTGAAAGAGGGCATCCTTGTCTTGTGCCAGTTTTCAAGGGGAATTCCAAACCACTGCTTAATCAGATGACACAAATGAAAAAGTGTTCCATACTTATGGATAGAAATAATCAATATTGTGAAAATGGCCATGCTACCCAAAGTAATTTATATATTCAATGCTATTCCCATTTAACTACCATTGACATTCTTCATAGAAGTAGAAAAAGCTCTTATGTTGGTGCAAAAGTAATTGCAGTTTTTGCAATTACTTTCAATAGCAAAAACCACGATTACTTTTGCTCCAACCTAATATTTTAAAATTTATATGGAATCAAATAAGAGCCCAAACAGCCAAGGCAATCCTCAGCAAATCAAAGCTGCAGGGATTATGCTACCCAACTTTAAACTACACTACAGGGCTAAAGTAACCAAAACAGCATGGTACTGGTACAAAAACAGACACATAGAGCAATGAAACAGGGTAGAGAACTCAGAAATAAGACTGCACACCTACAACCATCTGATCTATAACAAAGCTGATAAAAACAAGCAACAAACATAGGATTTAATAAGTGGTGCTGGGAGAACTGGCTAGCCATATGCAGAAATTTGAAACTGGATTCCTTCTTTACACCTTATACACAAGTTAACTCAATGGAATAAGACTTAAATGTAAAACCTAAAACTATAAAAACCCTGGAATATAACATATGCAATACCATTCAGGACATAGGAACAGGCAAAGATTTCATGAAAAAGATGTCAAAAGCAATTGCAGCAAAAGCAAAAATTGATAAATGGGGTCTAATTAAACTAAAGAGATTCTGCACAGAAAAAGAAACTATCAGAGTAAACAGACAACCTACAGAGTAGGAGAAAATTTTTGCAAACTGTGCATCTGGTGAAGGTATAATTGCCAGCATCTATAAAGAACTTAAGCTTACAAAGAAACCCCACAAAAACACAAAAAAACCCCACAACATTAAAAAGTGGGCAGAAGACATGAACAGACACTTCTCAAAAGACATATGTGGCCAATAAACATAAAAACAAACTCAACATCACTGATTATTAGGTAAATGCAAATTAAAACCACTATGAGATACCGTATCATGTCAGTCAGATGGCTATTAAAAAGTCAAAAAAAAATAACAGATGCTGGTAAGTTTGTGGAGAAAAAGGAACACTTATACAATGTTAATGGGAGTATAAATTGGTTCAACCATTGTAGAAGACAGAGTGGCAATTCCTCAAAGACCTAGAAACAAATCCTATTTGACCAAGCAATCCCATTACTGAGTATAGAACCAAAGGAATATAAATCATTCTATTATAAAGACACCTGTATGCATACATTCACTGCAGCATTATTCACAATAGCAAAGACATGGAATCAACCCAAATTCCCATCAATGTTAGACTGGATGAAGAAAATGTGGTGTGTGTATGTGTATGTATGTATGTGTGTATATATATATATATATACACACACACACACACACACACACACACACACACCATGGAATACTATGCAGCCATAAAAAAGAACAAAGTCATGTACTTTACAGGGACATGGAAAGAGCTGGAGGCTATTATCCTTGGCAAATTAATGCAGGTACAGAAAACCAAATACTTCATATTCTCACTTATAAGTGGGAGCTAAATGATGAGAACACATGGACACATAGAGGACACCACCACATACTGGGGCCTACTAGAGGGTAGGAGGAAGGAGAGTATCAGGAAAAATAATGGATACTAGGCTGAATACCTGGGTGATGAAATAGTCTGTACAACAAAGCCCCATGATGCACATTTACTTATGTAACAAACCTGCACATCCTGCACACGTACCCATGAACTTAAAAGTTAAAAAAAAATAGTCTCCTACTTCCCTTTAAATAGGATAGAATTATTGGTCCCATTTTTCATGTAGAAATATCAACTTAAACAGGTGAGAAGATCAACTTTGTTTTAGGGTTTATGGTGTCTTACCCCTCTCTCCACCTCCCTTGGCCATGAAAGAATACCATGCATGGGAGTGTTTAGTTATCGTTCCTGAAAATATTCTCCTTGTTTGCCTTGTCATGGAAAGTTGGCATCTTGACATAAGCTTGTTTCTGCTTCTCACTCCTCACCATTGTTCAAGGCTAAGGGCACCTAAATAAAGAGCATGATTGACTCTAATTTGGCTGATCACCAAAGTATTTAGGTTCATAAGAGTGAAAAAGGGAAGCAGCAGCCTCAGTCTGCAACATCTGCCCATGCAGTTATGCTTTAGAGACTGTGGAGGTTGCCATGCTTGAACACATCTGAGCAGCTGGAGATAAGTCAAATTATGAGTGAGGAAGCTTAAGTGCAGCAGAGGCTCCAGTGTAAAAAGATGAGGGAAATATATAGTCTATAATGAGGCTATCTAAAAATGGTTCATTCTCAAGTGGTAGCTCAATGATAAGGCAATTTCTCTGGTTCTTTAGCTCCTCACAAGAATAATCATAAAAAAATTATAAATAATCCCATTTCTATGGAACACTGAATCTGAGAGGAGAAAGCAGCCTTTAGAAGCAAGCTATCCTAGCACTGTGGATTCATGTCATTCTTACTCTCAGAATGATTGGGCAAGATAACATAAGGAATCATTAAAAAGTAAATTTATGCCTCCACTAAAAAGGTGTATAGAATAGTGCTGCTGATGATAGATTTTCCTTAAGCCTTTGATTGGTAGGGGTGGGGATGTACAGAGCATCAAACTTCTTAGGACCGATCAAGGAGACAGAAATACTGTGAATGATATGAAATGAAAGGTTTATTATAGGTTTAAACCTTAGATCACCAGGTCTAACAGCCAGGAAGAAAACCTGGATGTGAAATGATGGAAAGAATTAAACAGAAGCCAGGATGGACTGGAATGCACAAGGACAGCCTAGAGTCTATTTCTGTCTTTCATTACCTCAAACCTTGACAATGAAGGCTTTTTTTTTTTTTTTTTTTTTTGGTTTTTAAATTGTATGTTAGGTTCTGGGGTACATGCGCAGATCATGCAGCATTGTTGCATAGGTACATACATGGCAAGGTGGTTTGCTGCCTTCATTCCCCCATCACCTATATCTGGTATTTCTCCCCATGTTATCCCTCCCCACCCGCTGCTGTCCCTCCCCTAGCCCCCCACCAACTGACCGCAGTGTGTGATCCTCCCCTCCCTGTGTCCACGTGTTCTAATTGTTCATCACCCACCTATGAGTGAGAACATGTGGTGTTTGGTTTTCTGTTCTTGTGTCAGTTTGCTGAGAATGATGGTTTCCAGATTCATCCAAGTCCCTATGAAGGACACAAACTCATCTTTTATGGCTGTGTAGTATTCCATGGTGTATATGTGCCACATTTTCTTTATCCAGTCTATCGTTGATGGACATTTGAGTTGATTCCAGTCTTTGCTATTGTAAACAGTGCCGCAATGAACGTATGTGTGCGCATGTCTTTATAATAGAACAATTTATAATTCCTTGGGTATATACCCAGTAATGCAGGCAATTTTCAAAAGGAACTTGTGCTGTTTACCATAGAGCTGCACAACGTACCTAGTCTTGGAGAAACAAAAGGAAGGGATTTAAACAGGAGATGATGCCCTAAGCCAATGAGGTGAACCTGCAATCAATAAAGAGCATGAGCTGCAGCAGCACCAGATGCTCTATGCTGACCTTCAGAGAATGGTTGCTGCTTCATTTCTGTCTTCTGGTATCACAAAACTATCGTTTGTGGCCAGCCTAATGAAGAACCACAGGGGAAAGGGAAGTCTGGGTAACGTGGTTCCAGCTTGGTCGAGGTGACAGAGTACAAAGCCCCCATGGCATTAGACACATCTGAGAAAGTCTTAGCTAAGCTAAATGGAGAGTAACTGGCTCCTCCAAGTAAAAGTCCAACCTCCCACCTACCTATTTTCTCTATCATACATCTAATTATCTTTCTAATTTAGCTATTCTGTGGGGTGAAATTTATCCCCCTTCCCTCATAGTTGTATCCTTTGAACTACATATCTATTAATCACACAAATCATTATTCAACTTGTTTCACCAACCAGGACTGAGACAGGAAGTAATATTCTTGTAGAAAAATGCTCATTCCAACTCATCATTGCTAGTAATGTAATCTGACAGTTGGGCTAATGTTGATTTGTTCCATGTGGACTTACTTTCTCTAGTTGCTGCAAACCAAAGTAGTCAACCATATTTCCTAAATAGGAGAATCATTTATTTTAAAATACTGAAGTAAAGACATATTACTGGTTTGTGTTGGTCAGGCAGTATTTCCAGGAGGTCATATCCTTCAGATCTTAGACTTTTATTCTCAGATCTTCTGCAGAGGCATTTCTCAAGGCCAATACCTGAACTTCTAGAACACAGCTAGAGAAGCCCTGACAGCCAGGGCCTCTTACTAAGCCTCTCTAGCAGGACACAGGCTATGATGCCATGAATATAACTTTGAGGCTTGCCAATGAGGATTAAAAAAGAAAAAAATTGTTCTCTAAAAGCCTCCATTCTGACTGACCAAGTATTCAAGAATGGCAGGACAGTGCATAGTTTATAAAAGGATGGTCACATTAAGCTATGGAAACAAAGATAAGTATCCCAAATAATTCTCTAGGGGAATTCTTTTTCATTTCCTCTGTGACCACTTCTAATCTGTCTGCAAATTCTAAACTCACCATTTACCTCAGGGAGATGTCAAATCAGGCCAGAGAACAAATACATCCAATTCTTATCTTTTCAATTCACAAATGTTGATCACGAAATACAGAAAATAGTTCTATAAGGATCTGAAGTGGTAGAATAGGGTTTTCTTCCTGGCTTCAGATTACATTAAGCACAAAGACCCTCTGTGCCTGGCAGTAGAGGAGACTGATTTGTTGGGATCAGCACACCCTCAACCCCCTCAAGATGCAGCTCCCAAGACTTCCAGTGCTGTGGAATGAATTCTCAGTGCTCCTGGGATATGGTGAGATGAGGAGCTTGGCTCAGAGCAAGAGTGATTATACTGGTCAGTTTGCAGAGTCCTACAGTCAGGATGAAGGATGGGTTCCAGACAGATGTGGATCAGCTGGTCTTTTCCAGGATCCTATGGGGATATGACTGGTTTCAGTGATTCAACAATACCAGAGAATCCAGGTGCTTAGTGCCCACAGGTCATGATGTGTGGGGGCACCATGTATCACAGCACAAGACGCATCTGGGTCAGAGGCCAGACAAGAAACAGCAAGCGGAAGGCATTCCTCTTTGTGATTTCCATTGTGGCAATTTTGTAAAAACCCACTTTATCCTCTATTGCAGTTTTCAATCTAACACAGGAAGGTGATAGAAAAACTCCTGGGATAGTTTTGAAAATTTTATCAGATTGAATTATAAACTGGAATTGACTAAGATCATTGTTAATTGGACTTGGTAGGATATAGCTGTCATCCATGACTCAATTTTAAGTTTATTCAAAGACCCATTCTGGCTGATGTAGAAAAAAAAAAACCTGAAGGCAATTATATTATTATATAACTGGGTCTGTGACTATAAGTTTTATGCTTGTTACACAAGGAATTGTCTAGATAGAGGTATTTTGTTTTTACCAACACAGAGCTAATTAGGTGGGTGTAAACTAGTTGAAAAGCCTCACATGGACATGAGTGGGTTCCAGGCAGCCAAGGGGAACAGAGAAAAGCTGGCTGTGTTTATACAACTCTTGCAGAGTAGCAAATGGAGGGAGCTTTCTAAAGCCAGGGCCGGTACATTTGTAAGTCATGATGAGGACTTTCTCCATGGCCTTTCCCGGAATTTGTTTCAGTTACTTTTCTCACATTATCACCAACCCCCCCAGAGCCTTGTGGTGTAGGGTAAGTATTTAGAGGCATGTTTTTATTATTTATTTATTTATTTATTTATTTTTATTTTTATTTTTCCCATTTATTTATTTTATTGCATTTTAGGTTTTGGGGTACATATGAAGAACATGCAAGATTGTTGCATAGGTACACATGTGGCAGTGTGATTTTCTGCCTTCCTCCCCATCACCTACATCTGGCATCTCTCCCCTTGCTATCTCTCCCCAACTCCCCACCCTCCACCGTCCCTCCCCTATTTCCCCCCAACTGACCCCAGTGTGTAGTGCTCCCCTCCCTGTGTCCATGTGTTCTCATTGTTCAACACCCGCCTATGAGTGAGAACATGCGGTGTTTGATCTTCTGCTGTCAGTTTGCTGAGAATGATGGTTTCCAGGTTCATCCATGTCCCTACAAAGGACACAAACTCATCGTTTTTGATGGCTGCATAATATTCCATAGTGTATACGTGCCACATTTTCCCTATCCAGTCTATCGTCGATGGGCATTTGAGTTGGTTCCAGGTCTTTGCTATTGTAAACAGTGCTGCAATGAACATTCGTGTGCACGTGTCCTTATAGTAGAATGATTTGTAATTCTTTGGATATGTACCCAGTAATGGGATTGCTGGGTCAAATGGAATTTCTACTCCTAGGTCCTTGAGGAATCGCCACACTGTCTTCCACAATGGTTGAACTAATTTACACCCCCAACAGTGCAAAAGTGTTCCTATTTCTCCACATCCTCTCCAGCATCTGTTGTCTCCAGATTTTTTAATGATCGCCATTCTAACTGGCGTGAGATGGTATCTCAATGTTGTTTTGATTTGCATTTATCTGATGACCAGTGATGAGCATTTTTTCATGTTTGTTGGCCTCATGCATGTCTTCTTTTGTAAAGTGTCTGTTCATATCCTTTGCCCACTTTTGAATGGGCTTGTTAGTTTTTCTTGTAAATCTGTTTTAGTTCTTTGTAAATTCTGGATATCAGCCCTTTGTCAGATGGGCAAACTGCAAAAATTTTTTCCCATTCTGTTGGTTGCCGATTCACTCTAATGACTGTTTATTTTTTATGTTCCAGGCACTATAGAAGCATTTTACGTTATCACATTCTTATTAAAAAAACCTTAAGGGGCTCCATTAGTTTCATTTTCAAGAGAAAACTGAGGCGTGCATTGTACAACACATCTGGTCTGACAAATATTGTTTCAGGTTCATCTCTGTTCTTTGATTTCAGAGCCCAGGTTCTTAGCCACCTGTTAAGAACATAAAACCACAATAATGCCTCCTCTCTCAACTGTCTCCCCATCTTTGCTTTTTCTGTGAAGACCTGCAGACTCAAAAGGGGCTGATGCTAGTGCATTTTATTCCCACTTTAAGTGCTGGTGATGGAAAAGAAGCACTTGTGTGACAGGGAAACATGACATTGTCTTGGAATAAGATTCAATTGTTGGACTTATTTGTCCCATCTTCATAATATGCATTCTCCAGTGTATATTCCCTTTCATTCTGTTCAGAGATAACCCCTTCACCATGAAGAGGGCTACCTATGACTACTGCTGACATTGGGACTGAATGCTCCAAGGTAGTTAAACTCATACCCCAAGTATGATAGAACTTGTCATGAGTGGCTTTCCCTGGATGGAATAGTAGAATCCATACAAGCGATATTCTCTTTGCCTGCAATCATTCAACACACCGTGTGAAGACACTAGAGATAACTGGTATTTGGTCTTGGTCTATGACAGACCCAGCAGATCATCCAGGAAAAAATATTTTGCTATGGGTTTTCTAAGATTCTTCTTTCAGGAAGTTCTTAGTGTAATATTAATCCTTCTAGTTTTAATTAAGGCCAGGTTTTAGGAGCCCAACTCTATATGCACAGTCTGCTTTACATGGTATAAAAAGATTTTAGGCATTATGCCAAAGAGATATCCTGTGACAACAGTTCCTGGTCACTTTCCTCAGCACTGGTGCTACTGTTGGACTTGAATGTCATCTTCTCCAATGCCTAGGCTTATGATTAGGAGATCATCTGTAAAGTAAGTTTCTGGCTCAGACTTATTTGGAGTTGAGAAAAAAATACTAATCCATAGATTACATTTGGCACTAAAATTATGCTCATAGAAGCCTATCTTCTCTCAGTAGATTCAGACATTAGACTGCAGAGACCTTGATAAAGGTGGAGGAATGACCATCTCTCACGTCAAGACAATAGAGAAAATAAAATGTGACTCAACTTGATCTTGGAGTTAGGCATAGATTGAGGACATAGAAATTTAGAACTAGTCAGGGGCTCAGGGGTTCAGGGGTTTAGGTTAAACTTTAGAAAAGAGCTCGTGCAATTACAGTTTCCTACATTTTTGGTGGGGGTGGGGGATGGAGGTTGTGGGATTGATAAGCAGTTTATATACTAGCTCTGATTTGATCACTGGCTTTAGATTTTTGTCTTTAAAAATGCTAAAGCAACTTATTTTTAACCTAAGGTCGGACACTTTCGCCTTCTTACATGTTATTGTTTATAAACGTAGTTAAATAATTTAAAATTGGAAACATTTGAGAACTAAAATGTACATATAATCATAATTTTGGAACACTAACTGCTTCATCTACTTGTCATGCATTGCCACAAAATGCTTGCAGGTTTCTGGCCTGAAGTAGTCCTCTCACTACAGAACCTTTGTGATCAGTGAATAATCAAAGTGGTCAAATCATAAGTTAGAAGTAGCAACAAGAATTCTCCAGTGAGATCTGGAAGCCTTTCAAAGTCTATATGCACCACAGGGCCTCCATCTATTCTCATCACCTTTGGCTTTCAGTTACCCCAACCCCCTTCATCATCCCATTACCTTATTCCCTCTAGGCCATTTTGTTATTTTGGTGTGGCTCCTGTCTACCAGATACGCCAATCTCAGGACCTCTGAAATGGAATCTTCTAATGTCCTTCGCTGTCTACTCTTCCCTGCTCTCAGCTAACCCTATTATTAGGAGATACAGAATATTGCAAACTCATCTGTTTAAATGGGGCAGGACTTGGTTTGAGGATTTTAATTCTTGTGCATGGTAAGGTCTCATTCTGAGTCCTATTAGATTAAGATTTCTCATACTTATTTCCATTCGTAATTGAAGGCCTTTTCTGGGGCAAGCCAAAAGGCTGGAAAAGCTTGTCAACATAGTTGAGATTTTCTAGACCTTTACTAACAATTTTAAACTGTCCAAGATGTTAGAACATAATTCTGCCTTCTAGAAATTCTGCTTTATAACATTCTACAAAGAGTAATGAAGTTTTATACCAAAAAAGGTAAATAGAAATTATCTTACTTTCTGTGGCCTGTATGAAATTTTATAGTTAAACAGGGAATTGTAGTACAAAGACTCATACCCTGATTTTCTTCACTTTCAAATATTGGGTGTATACTGCACAGAAAATCCATGATCAAACAGAATAGATTTTAGGATTACTCTTAGACTCTTCAGGTAGGACCCAGAAATTTCACTGGCTTCTCCAGTCAGAGCCTTGTCCTGTCATGACTAAGTATTGATATGCCCCGTAAGAAAAGATAGCTATTGGGTATTGGGCTTAATACCTAGTAATAATCTGTATAACATATCCCTGTGACATGAGTTTACCTATGTAACAAACCTTTACATGTACCCCTGAACCTAAAATGAAAAGATGTAGAACAGTCACCTGGGTTGAGTCCTTGCCTTAATATGGAGAAGTGTCTCTTGGATCTGCATGGTGCAGACAGCATAGACAATTGAGTTGAGGATAGGTGGGATGAGGAGGTAAAGGTTGGCCAAAAGGATATGGATATGGGGAGGCACACAATGGCCAAAGCGGTGTGTGAGAGAGGAAACAGCAATGGGGATGTAGAAGATGAGGATGGCACAGATGTGAGAGCCACATGTCCCTAAGGTGTTAAGCCTGGCTTCAGAGGTGGCCAACTCCATTACAGCCCTGAAAATCATCACATAGGAGGCAGTGATGGCCAGTGAATCCAGGATTAGTACCAGGAAACCAATCCCCATTCCATACAAGTTGTTGACCCTTGTGTCACCACATGCCAAGGTGACCACAGCCATGTGCTCACAGTAGGAGTGGGCAATGATTTGGTTCCGATAAAGGGGCAACCTCTGGTGAATCATTAGGGGCAGAGGTCCAATGTAGATTACTCCTCGGAGGAGGGCTGCCAGCCCCAAACAACCCACCACAGCATGGGTGAGCAACGAGGTATAGTGCAGTGGGTCACAGATGGCCACATAGCGATCAAAAGCCATGGTAAGGAAGATGCCTGACTCAACAGTGGCAAAACAGTGAATGAAGAACATCTGGGCCAAACAGGCAAAAGATAGCCAGTAGTTTGGGGATGGTAGAGGTTGATAAGACCAGGTCAATGACAGCCGGCATGCACAGGAAGAAGTACATGGGCTGGTGCAGGCTGTGCACCATTCTTACCACTGCCAGGATGATCATGTTCCCTAGCATAGCTACCAGGTACATGGAGCCAAAGAGGATGGAGAGCCAGATGTGCAGGGACTCCAGCCCAGGGATGCCAGTGAGCTGGAAAGACGCAGGCACGGAGCAGGCATCATTAGGGGTTAACATATTCAGGGATCTGGAGTATCCAGGATATAGGAGCTCTTAGTTTTAGATTTTTACTCTTGTGTGAGATGTTTCTGGGAACTGGAGACTAGATTCTCATTTTCATCTAGGATGACTGGTGGTGCCTATAATAAAGAAGAATTCTGAATGCCAACTTAAAAAAATCAGTTACATGTTTTATAAATTATTCATAATGATACCTACTATTAAGTATAGAAATAGGCATGCTATGATTTTTACTAAATTGCCCTACCACACTGTAAAAATCTCCAAAATTATGCATCCCCCTTTAACTAGTAATTTTAAGAAACTTTTTCTGAAGGAAACAAATACAAAAGAGTTCTACATGTAATAGTTAAATGTAAACCAATGTAATGTATTTAGCCAGTGCCTGCATATGCTTCTCTTATCACTGATCAATAGCAACACTAACCAATAACATATCGATTAGATGTTTGCAACTAATTTTTTACTAACAAAAAGTTGGAATAATGGGTTCACAAATAAAGCATTGTTTAAATTCTAGTACATCTACTCGATGAATTAGATTATGTTGATATTTTTAAAGATAAATATTTCCTGGTATAAGGTTCACATCATAGTATAAGTCAGGGAAGAGCAGGAGGCAGATTAATTGTATTAAAGAGGGGGAGAGGGAGAGAGAGAAATACACACCCTTCAATAGAAAAGGGTCTAGGAAGATTTGTACCCAGCTGTTGTCTGTTGATTTTAGGTGGATGAGATTTGTGTTTTATATTATGCCTTTAAATATGATCAAGAGCTTTATAAAAAAGGTTATAACATATCAAATCCTGCTAAAAATATAAGGAGAAAATTTGCCATGGTAAATGTATTAAGGAAGCACATTACCTTTACTCTGAATGGGTTTAATATTTGTTTGTTCAGACTATCAAATCTAGTTGATTAAAGATATTTAGCACAGGACCCGCTTTTCCAAAGAAAAAGCTTTCATTTAAAAGTTGACCAGACTTGATGGTTAAACAAAATAAAAACAGATAGACTAAACATTTCTTTACAAATCCTAAGGACAGGGCCTACTAAGTTTTCCTGGCAAGAATCTGGATATCACCTATAATTTGAGATAATAGAATACGTCTTTGAGCAAATTTTACTATTTTGTCCATCTAATAGGAATTAAAAAGTGGACTGATATAAAACAGCCAGCAAGACCCTTCTGCCCAATCACATCCTTCTTGGCCTCCAAGAGGTGGCAGGAAGATCACTGTGAGGTGGCAGGAAGATCACTTTTATAAAAACCGTTGTCTACTTTTTGCCCTCTGTCCTTCAAATGCTTCTAAAAATCTAGCAAGGAATCCTGTTGTTCACATCCTCAGCATTCAGAATCAGTGGGCAGGGTTCTGACATGCCTTCTGCCTTGGGCCTGCCCTCCTGACCATTCTTACCATTAGTTAGCAAGTCTCATGACACCACACACTTTTGTTAAGTTTTACTAACTCCTTGGTTTTTACCAAGGGAAATTTTACATCCTTCAAGGTCCTCATGGCAGATAACCCTTCTTTGGTATCTCTAGTCTATACCACCAGAGAGGGTGGGTAAGGGAAAAGAGACACCATAGTTGCCACATTCCCCCAAATTTTCTCAAACAAGCCCATGCACATTTCAATTTATCTAAAATGTTAAATAGCAATGACACTTCTGTAGCAGATATGCACAAGAAACGTTCCTGTGGTAACTCATGGCTCCTTAATTCAGGCTCCAACCTTCAGTTTCTGTTTTTATGAGTTTACTTTTTGGTCAGGCATTGACTGAGTGCTAAGTAGAAATATGAAAATTTTGTGAACTTAAGAATGCTTTACAAGTTTTCCATGTTAACTGTTTTAGTGATTCTGTAATTCTGCAATATGCAAATAAATGATAATACATATAAAGTCATTTCCTCTGGGTTCAAAAGTAAGGTTGCTCTGGATTCATTGGATAAGATGGGAAAAAAGGAGGTCTTGGAGGGCAGCCCCACACAGCTGTTCAGGGGACCAACTTGTCACTAACAAGCCACATTTCCCTTCCAGACCTTCATCTTACTCTGGGCAAATTGCTTGACCTCTTGAAGCCTCCCTTTATTTATATGTGAAATGGGGAGAATATTGCAAAGGATAAACATATAGAACAAATGAGATTGGGTGTGAAGCTCTTGGCATGACAGCAGCTGCCCTTCTCTGAATTCTTGCTGTTTAATATGGGATTAGACCCCAATTTATCTTTCATATATTGGAGTGATTTCTTTGTGTTTGTTACATAGGACATCTTAGATTTAGAAGGTGTTGCAAAAATTTAGGAATTGTATGGCTGGAACAGGGATCCAAGACGAACATTAGTCAATGTACAATTTTATATGTAAAAGGAGAATACCTAACATTTATCTCTAAAATTGTGATGGACCATCATGCTAAAGCAGAAAGAAACCCAATTATCCAATGTGAGGGTAAGTCAACGCAGTGGCTACTTATCACAAAAAGTGTCCAGAGGAAGCTGGG
The DNA here is from genome assembly GCF_009761245.1 of Sapajus apella. Classification (NCBI taxonomy): domain Eukaryota; kingdom Metazoa; phylum Chordata; class Mammalia; order Primates; family Cebidae; genus Sapajus; species Sapajus apella. The sequence goes on along the minus strand of NW_022437046.1, from coordinate 88,208 downwards.
ACAAGCAAAAATTGAACATACTGCTATTGTGTGTGTGTGTATATGTAAAAACACACACACACACACACACACACGCGTATGTTGACTATTGGCATCTTAAATGGTGGTCTTAACTAGGTTGTGGAACCTAGAGCATTCCAGAGAAATATTTTCTATGTCAGCCTACTTGAAGGCATCCTTATCTGGACATTGTTGATATGCCCTCAGACCTTGGGAGAGGCATTTTGACGGTGAGTCCAAGGGTTTTGGGAGATTGTTATGGTGGCAAGCACAGATTAGATTAAGTTCAAATACTAAACTCTGACTTTAAGCAACATAAAGTGTTTTCTGGTCTGTATAGTGCAGGGGAGCAATAGCTGCCTTCGAGTTGCTTCACGTATTAAATGAGTTGTTTGTAGACGTGTGTGTATGTATGTATGTACACAGAAGGCTAAGGGTTAGGATGCTTGACCTCTGAGTAGGCACTGTGTTCTCTTTACCTGCTCTTCCTCCCTGTTCTTTGACTCCTTCCACAGGACACAAAATGCTATTTCATATGACTTTTGACTATTTTTCCCATGGTGCAATTAGCCTCTTTACTGTGGATACAATCAATTGAAGAGACCTGGCAATGGTGCAAGAATGAGATCAGGAGAGAAGGCTGCCTGACTGTGGAGAAGAAGACCAGTTGACTGATCAGGCTGGAATAGTCCAATCTTTTCTCTCCTGAAGAAGTACTAGGCAACCAAGCCTTCCACCCCGGGGCTTCTCTTCTCCTTTGATTCAATCTCAGACAGGTTATACTCAACATATTTTCTCTACTTTTGACTAGATCTGTGAGGAAGGACATAGATGGACCAAAAAGCAAACAGTTACTGAAACTTTGAGATTGCTTCCAATAACTTTGGCCCCTTCTCTGGAATGTACTTACCCACTGGGGTCCTATCCATAGAGCTCTGGGCTCTGTTTCTTAAAGTGGTCAACTGAATGCTGGAACAAATTTGACTGTCAATGGGAGGCCATGCCACTGATCTCTTCTATTCTGTGCTTTTTAGGTTCTGAAAATAGTTACTTCCTAAGAGTTGCACAGAAAAGCCTGCACGCTTCCATCTGGACATTTAGTTACCCCCTTGGGAGCAGTCTCCACTCCCCACATCACAATCTACCTCCAAGGACTGGAACACAGACTTTTATTCCCACTTCCCCACTTCTGGGCTCTCAGCTGGCTCCAGGTCTCTGATGATCCTCCCCTGGGCCAGAGGCACTCAAGGATGCTAAGAGGGATATGGAGAGAGTTCACAAAAAAGAAGGTGGGAAAAACCCTTCGGTATTGGCATAACCAATCTGAACATTTTTCTTTGGTTAATCATAACTATTATCAAGAAATCTTAATACAAAAATCTAGGCTATACAAAGAAGAAATTTACTGAAATAAAAATGTTAACATTGTAAATTTGCATTCTACTTTTTTCAAGTTGTTTTTTCTTAAAAACATTTATAATCACAAGTTGAAATAGTTTATGTCCATTTCTGTGATTTTACCTATACTTCCTAGTCTATCATTGATGGGTATTTGGGTTGGTTCCATACCTTTGCTATTTTAAATAGTGCTGCAGATAGAATTATTTATATTCATTTGGGTATATACTCAGTAATAGGATTGCTGGGTCTAATGGTATTTCTGGTTCTAGAACCTTGAGGAATTGCCACACTGTCTTCCACAATGGTTGAACTACTTTACATTCCCACTAACAATGTAAAAGCATTCCTATTCCTCCACAGCCTGGCCGGCATTTATTGTTTCTTGACTTTAAAACTGTTTATTCATGTCTTTGCCTGCTTTTTAAAATTTTAAGTTTCAGGATACAAGTGTAAAATGTGTAGGATTGTTACATAGGTATATATGTGCCATGGTGGTTTGCTGCACCCTAGCCACCTGTCATCTAGGTTTTAAGCCCTGCATGCATTAGCTATTTGTCCTAATGCCCTCCCCTCCCATCCACCCCTCCCACCCTCCAACTGGCCTGGTGTATGTTGTTCCCCTCCTGGTGTCTGTGTTCTCATTGTTCAACTCCCACTTATGAGAACATGTGGTGTTCTTATGTTAGTTTGCTGAGGATGATGGCTTCCAGCTTCATCCATGTCCCTGCAAGGACATGATCTCATTCCATTTATGGCTGCATAGTATTCCATGGTGTGCATGTACCACATTTTCTTTATTTAGACTATCATTTTTTTTGTGTTTCTGTGGCACGTTTTAAAATTAAACTAACATTTGTGTTGGCAAAATGAATAAAGCAGATTGATCTCTAATGTGGATAGACCTCATCCAGTGAGCTGAAGCCCTAACTACACAAAAGGGCTGACCCTCCCTGTTCAGAGAACCCTTATTACTGGCATCGTTTGAACTGGAACATCAGTTTCTTTCCTTCCTTGGGTCTCAGACTGAAATACTGACTATTCCTGGGTCTCAAGTCTGTTGGTCTTCAGACTAGATCTAAGTCATTGACCGTCTTAGGTCTTGAGTTTGGCAATTCATCCTGTGGAACTTAGGATTTGTCAGCCTCCATAATTATGTGAGCCACTTCTTCATAATACATCTTTTTATATATATTCATCCTGTTGGTTCTGTTTCTTTGCAGAACCCTGACTAGTATGGTGAACTTCAGTTATTTAACATTGCTGATAGAATTGATTTTGTGAGATTTAAATAGCTATGTCAGACTTTTTAAGTAGTATAATTTGTCATTAATTGCTTTTGTACTTCCATGTTAAATATCCTAGAGAAGTTACATCACTTGAGAATTCCAAAGTTAAGATTTGACCCAATTGAGATAGCTGGCATCATCTTATCTTCCCTGAAATTAACGTTTGTCTCAAGTTGTAATATGAGAGAACAAATGGCATTAGGTACCCTGTGCGTGGAAAAGTTGTTCTCTTTCCCCAGTATGCTATGTTCATGCTACAATGTGAGCCTTGGGGTGAAGCCAACAGTTGAGTTGTGGAGCAAGGATGAAAGAGCACCCCCAAGATATACTTGCAATCTGGAATTTTAGGGGATGCAAGGCTATCAAGAGGTGTTTTTAGTCACAATGCCTATTTTGAGGTTCGCTGGGGTCCGGGTTACTGACACCTCATAGGTTGCTTTTCTGTGTGGTACTGAATTCCTGAGCAAAAACTTGCAAACTGTGCTTTCCTGTTGTCACTTATCCCTGTGTTTGCAGAGTAATCCCCAGAATTCTAATGTATTCCAATTTTCCAATGCAAGATGCGTACAAAGATGACTAAATCAATATAACCTGGGAAAGAAGGTTCAGAATTCAGAGGAATTAGGCATTCCAGGTTACCTCTCTAGCCTTAGGACCTGGGCAGTAATAGGTCAGCTGAGTCAGGCTAGGATAAAGATAATGTTTAACCAGTCTTGTCTCTATCTTTAAGGGCATGTGATCTGTAGCTATGTCGTTTGTATTCAAGTTTTGATTTTTTTAAAAAAAATAAGTTTGGAGCAGATTAAAGAACAAAAAATAAGACCTAATCATGTTTTCTACAAAAGTCTACTTTAAATATAAAGACACAGATTAAAATCATAGTATCTCTTTTTCATCCTTTTACTAATAATGAAAAGCAAACTGGGAGTTCTTTCCAGGAGGCAGAGCAAATGGAATAGAAGGCATCACCAATAGTCCCCACCACAGGAAACCAGTTTAACATCCACACACATAAAGCACCTTCATAATAACCAGAAAAATCAGGTGAGCACTCATAGTACCTGGTTTTAAATTTGTATCACTGAAAGAGGGACTGAAAAGGTAGAAAAAAACTCTTGAAGTGCTGATGCCATCTCCACATCACCTGGCAGTGGCAGTGTGGTGGGCATCTCTAGGTGCTGGGGGAGGGAGAACGCAGCAATTGTAAGGCAATGAACGCAGTGTTGTCCTGTTGGAGCAGACAGGACAATCAGTGCAGACTCGGTTGGTGCCCATCTACAGAGGAAACATTTAAACCATCCCTAGACAGAGGGGAACCACCAATCCCAGCAGTCAGAACATGAGTTCATGCAAACCTTGCTACTAAGAGCTAAAGTGCTCTGGGGCTCTAAACTTGAAAGGCAGTTGAGGCCATGAGAACTGCAGCTGTTAGCTGAGTCCTAGTGTGGAACTGGGCCTAGAGACAGTAGACAGGAAAGCACATGGTCTACTGAGACACAAGCCAGGATTGTTGATAGTGCTTGCATCACTCTTCTCTCCCAGGCTGCACAGCTCACAGCGACAAGAGACTCTTCTCTGCTTGGAGAGGAAAGAAAAAAAGGTGAGGGGGGCTGTTTTGCATTTTGGATACCAGCCCAGCCATATAATAGGGTACTGGTCAGAGTCATAGGGCCTTAGCTCCTGGAGGACATTTTTAAATACACCCTGGGAACTTGCTACCTTAAAGGAAAGGAACCAGTACCAATACCATTTATTACCTGCGAACTGAAGAGCCCTTGGACCCTGAACAAACAGCAATACCCAGGTACTGTGTCAAAGGACTTTGAGCCTCCGACACATACTGGCTTCAGGTAAGACTCAGCCCGTTACCAGCTGTGGTAGCTGTGGGGCAAAACTCCTGCTTGAGAAAAGCAGAGGTAAAGTAGACGGTCTTGGAACTGAGACAGGTGCCAGCTCAGCCATGGTGGGAGGGGGTAGAGTACAAGTAGGCCTTTGGGGTTCCCAATTTCAGGACTTGACTCTGAGATGACATTTCTGGACCTGTCCAGGGCCAGAGGGGATCCCAGTGCCCTGAAGGGCAAGGTCCAGGCCAGGCAGCTTTTCCCACAAGCTGACTTAAGAGCCTTGAGTCCTGAAGGGAACATTGTTAGTAGTCTGGGAGCACTTTCCACGGGCCTAAGGTGGCGGTAGACATGAGGTGAGGCTCATTTGCCTTTGGAAAGGGGAGGGAAAGGTGGGAAGGAATGTATCTCCTGTTTTGGGTGCCAGCTCAGTTGCAGTACAGTTAGAATACTGGTTGGACTAGGGTTTTTGACTCTAGTCCCTTACTCTTGGATGGCACCTGTGGACCCACCTGGGGCATCTTGCCTCCCAGAAGGGAAGGACACAAGTCTGTCTTGTTTTACCAACTGAATGTAGAGGGCCAGGGCCTTGAATAGACATAGGCAGTAGCCAGGGAGTAGTTATAGCAGGCCTTGGGCAAGACCCAGTGCTGTGCTAGCTTCAGGTCGCATCATAGTTGTATAGACACAGGAGTGCTTGTGTTACTCAAGCACTTATGTGGCTCAAAAAAGGCAGGTTGCAGTGAGCTGAGGTCATACCACTTCACTCCAGCCTGGGGGACAGAGTGAGACTGTCTAAACAACCAACGAACAACAACAGACTATTTTAGAGAAAGAATAGAATGACAGTCTACCTGGTAATCCAGATAATTCTCCTGGATCTTTTCCAAAACCATCAAGGTGATATCTCTATTAGTTTTTAAGAACCATAGCCATACTGGGCTTGGAATGACCCCTGAAGCAGATACAACTTAGATTACAACACCCAAGTCCTTTCAAATATCTAGAAAATCTTCCCAAGAAGTATGGGCACAAACAAGCCCAGACAGTGAAGACTACAATAAATACATAACTCTTCAATGCCCATACATCAAATAGATACTAGCACAAATATCCAGGAAAACATGACTTCACCAAATTAACTACATAAGGCACCAGAGACAAATCCTGGAGAAACACATGTGAACTTTGACAATTCAAAATAGCTGTGAAGAAACTCAAATTCAAAGTGACACCAAAAAATTCAGAATTCAATAAATTAAAAAGATTGAAATAAGAATCAAGCATAAATTTTAGAGATAAAAAATGCAATTGGCCTACTAAGAATTGCTATTAAGAATGCTGTCTTAATAGCAGAATGGATCAAGCAGAAGAATTAGTGAGCTTGAAGAAAGGCTATTTGAAATACAGTCAGAGGAGAAAAAAAATACAAAATAAATCATGCCTACAGGATCTAAAAAATAGCCTCAAAAAACAGAAACATAACTATTCAAATCTAGAGTAAGATATCAACATCCAAGTACAAGGTTAAAGAACACCAAACAGATTTAACCCGAAGAAAACTACCCTCAGGCATTTAATGATCAAAATCCCTTTATTGGAAGTTTGTTATCCTTGATAAACATCAGGGATAGAACAAGGATTCTGAAAGCAGAAGAGAAAGTATACAACAAGGCTTTCATACACCTGGAAGCAGATACTCAGTGGAAACCATACATGCCAAGAGAGTGGCATAACATATTTAAAGTGCAGAAGGAAAAGAGGCTTATTCCAGAATATATCTGGCAAAAGTATCCTTCAAATGTTAAGAAGAGATAACTTTCCCAAACAAAAGCTGAGGGATTTAATCAACATCAGATTTGTCTTACAAGAAGTTCTAGAAGAGTACTTCACTCAGAAAGGAAAGGATGTTAATGAGCAAGAAGAAATCATCTGAAGGTACAAAACTCTTTGGTAAAAGAAAAACACAGAATATTGTAACACTAACTGGTGTGGAGACTACTCTTATCCTAAGTAGGAGGACTAAAAGATAAAAAATGACTTACAACTTTAAGACATGGATAGTAATAAGATAGAAATAAAAAATTAAAAAGAAATGATATGGTCTGTGTCCCCACCCAAATCTCATCTTGAATTGTAGCTCCCATAATCCCCACGTGTTGTGGGAGGTAATTGAATCATGGGGTGGGGTTTCCTGTGTGTTCTTGTGACAGTGAATGTCTCATGAAACCTGATGGTTTTATAAAGGACAGTTCTCTTGCACATGCTCTCTTGCCTGCTGCCATGTAAGATGTGCCTTTGCTCTTTCTTTGCCTTCTTCCATGACTGTAAGACTTGCACAACCATGTAGAACTGTCAGTCCATTAAACCTTTTTATCTTTATAAGTTACCCTGTCTCAGCTATGTCATTATTAACAGTGTGAGAACAGACTAATACAGGGACAATGTTAAGGCATAGAGTTTGAGGTTTTTATTTTTTTGCTTATTTATATGAACAGGATTAAGTTATCACTGGCATAAAAAATGGGTTGTAAAGATAGTATCTGCAACCCTCATGGTAACCTCAAACCAAAAATCCTACAATAGATACACAAAAAGCAATAAACGAAACCATATTAGCAGAGAAAAAAGTTACCAGCCAGGCATGGTAGCTCATGCCTCTAATCCCAGCACTTTGGGAGGCCAAGCAGGGCAGATCACTTGAGGTCAGGAGTTCAAGACCAGCTTGGCCAACATGATGAAATCCCATCTCTAGTAAAAATACAAAAATTAGCCAGGTGTCAGGGTAGGCACCTGTAATCCCAGCTACTTGGGAGGCTGAGGTGGGAGAATCACTTAAACCTGGAAGGTGGAGGTTGCAGTGAGCTGAGATCACACCACTGTACTCCAGCCTGGGCAGTAGAGTGAGACTCCACCTAAAAAAAAAAAAAATTACCTTCAGTAAAGGGAGACAGGAAGGAAAGGAGGAAGAGAAGATTGTACAAGAAGAAAACAGCAAAATGGTAGGAGTAAGTCCTTACTTATTAAGAGCATTAAACATAAATGGACTAAACTCTCCAATTGAAAGTGTGGCTGAATGGATGAAAAAACAAGACCCATTGATCTTTTGCCTGGACGAAACACTATCTATAAAGACATACTGAAAATAAAGAGATGAGGAGAAATATTCCATGCCAATGATACCAAAAGAACAGGAGTAGTTATATCAGACAAAGTAGATTAAGATGCAAACTATAAGAGGCAAAGGTTGCTATATAATGATAAAGAGGTCAGTTGTGCAAGAGGTTGTAGCAATTTTAAATATATATGCTCCCAACACTGGAGGACCTAGGTACCCAAAGCAAATATTACAACTAAAGAGAGATAGGCCCCAGTACCATAACTGGAGACTTCAACATCCCACTTTCAGCATTGGACAGATCCCCCAGACAGCAAAAGAAACAACTCAGATCTGCACTGTAGACCAAATGGACCTAACAGAACATTTAGACAACATTTTGTGAAATGGCGACAAAACACACATTCTTTTCCTCAGCACATGGATTCTCAAGGACAGACCATATGGTAGGTTACAAAATAGGTGCTAAGACATTCAAAAAAGTTGAAATAATGTGATAGTTAATATCAACTTGATTGGATTGAAGGATGTAAAGCATCATTCCTGGGTGTGTCTCTGAGGGTGTTGCTAAAGGAGATTAACATTTAATTCAGTGGACTTGGAGAGCAAACCCACTCTCAACATGAGTGGGCACCATCTAATCAACTGCCAGTTTGGCTAGAATAAAACAGACCTGCTAAGTCTTCCAGCCACCATCGTTCTCCTGTGCTGGATGCTTCCTGCCTTCAAACAGACTTCCAGTTCTCCAGCTTTTGGACTCTTGGACTTACACCAGTGATTTACCAGGGACCGTCAGCCACAGACTGAAAGCTGCACTGTCAGCTTTCCTACTTTTGAGGTTTTGGGGCCTGGACTGTTTACCTTGCTCCTCAGTTTGCAGTCTACTGTGGGAATTCACCTTGTGATGATGTGAGTCAATACACCTTAATAATCTCCCCTTTATATAGACATTTATCTTATTGTTCTGTCTCTCTAGAGAACCCTAATACAAATGTCAAGAATCTTCTCTGACCACAGTGAACTAAAACTAGAAGTTAATAACAAGAGGAATTTTGGAAACTACAACTATATGGGGATTAAACAATATGCTCCTCAATGATCAGAGAGTCAATTAAAAAACTTCTGGAAACAGTAATAAGTAACCCTAAGCTTCTTTGTTTTGTGTTGAGGTGTGTGTGACAAAGTGATTGGCCACCATTGAGGGCTAAGGGTAAGTAGTATGCTTGATTAAAAAGTTTCCTCTTCTCCCTTGGTTGTAGCTTTTGAATATTTGACATTTTTGAAGTATTTATGAAAGACTTCCAGAAAGCTGAGAACACAGCACACTCAGTGCAAGGAAGATGTAGAATTTGAACCTAGGGTGCAAGAAGCCAAAGCTTTTGCTTTTAGCCACTGTGGAAATCTTAGGCAGATTGCTCAGACTGTCAGTACTTCATGTCTCCGACATGAAAAGTGGAGATTAAAGAAGTTCACATCTCACTAAAAAATTAGCTGGGTGTGGTGGCCTATTCCTGTGGTCCCAGCTGCTTGGGAGGATTGGCTTGAGCCCAGGAGGTCCAGCGTTTACTGCTCAGGTGACAGGTGCACCAAGTCTCAGAAATCACCACTAAACTTACCCAGGTAACCAAAACCTATCTATTCCCCAAAAACTATTGAAATGAGACTTAGGAATGGGTTCAAGGATGAAATAAGGAAGTCTAAAGATTTAGGCATAACTTGGGTCAAGGACAAACCTTGTGTCAGAATTGGCACTTGGGCTATGGTCTATATTCTTAAACATGGGGGTATTCCACTTCTGTCATGGACAAGAATGAGCTCAAGTTTGATCTTGGAGCCTGATTCCTGGATGCACCCCTTCTGGGGTTAGGAAGGTGGCTTTTAGAAAAATGCTTTCCCTATTATAGCATCAGTATTCCCATTTGAGGGTAATTCTCAGACTTCAGAGATGTATGTAAGTCCCTCAATTGGTATTTATTTCGATGTACTCCAATTAAGCATCTGGGCCAACAAGTTTAAAGTTTTATTCTAGAATTGAACATGAACAATGCTTATGTCAGAGAAATACTGAACTGATGAAGTTATAAGCTAAGGGTCCAATTCAATTTATAAATAGAAATAGAATTGCTTTGGTTGTTGGTATTGTGTTGGTCTCACTTTTCATCTTTGATGGACTTATACATGTAAGGCCTAGCTGTAAGATAAGATTGAATGGAAAAAAACTGGGTAGTTGCATTCAAATGAAGGGCTAAGATACTTAACGACACCAAGCTTGATGCTTGTGTGTTGTGGAGCCCAGCGGCATAATGTCATTTTTGGGCCAGAGTGCCCTCTCCTGGACAGTATTAGAATGGGGACAGTGTTAGAACTTCAGAATGTTTGCTTCTGTTTGAGATCTGTTTCCAACGCAGAATACAGATCTTATCTGATTGGCTTGATATTTTCCTATAGCAAAAGGTGATACTTTTCTGCACATCTGATGCATATCTCCCCATGAGTTGGAAGAATGAGGTTTTGAAAGTTTGTGAATGAAATTAAGGGATAGTTCCTTAATTAAGGGATATAACCTTAAGGATAATTCAACAAGTACTTTGGTTTATTGAATATTTTGTTTTTAATTATACAAGGCATCCAGATACAGAACAGACCAAGATCCTAAACGAAGTTTATCAAAGCAGAGTTTATCCATTGGAGGTGGTGAATACTGGATATGAATCTCAATATGAATTTCAAAATCTGGATATGAATTTGTATGGACTGATAGTCCTACTTTTTACTTGGCTAAGGGTACAGCATATATGCATGATAGAAGAATCCTGTATATTTTGGCCACTACCAGCAATTTCACACAGAATATGAAATGTAAGTTTGAGGAGCAGGTTGCAAGCTTCTAGAAGTTCCCAGCTTCTCCTGAGGTTCTACAGAGGTAGAATTATCTGAAAGGGAGCGGAAGTGAAAATGAAATCCTTTCCATAATAATTCTACTGCATTGGCCCCTTCTCTGACCATATTAGATCCTAGCTAGAAGGAGAAGGTCAGGTTTTGTCTCCAAGGCTTAGAGCTAACCCTTTCTGAAGACACAGGGACAGCAGTAATGGTGATAATGCTGTTTAAGCATTTGTCATGTTTGTCTTACTAGGTTCTTTATATACGGTATCCAAGTTATAACTTCTACCCAAAGAGATTATTCAACTTATGCTTGAAGAACTGGAAATGATGTAACTTACTTCAGGTTACATAGTGACCATGTAACCAAGCGGGCTATACAAACTCAAGCCTTTGAAGCTTCAGAGGCCATGCCTTGTCACACATCCTCAAGTGTGATGCTCCAACCCATGAGCATCCTATCAGAACACTTGAAGGAAAAAACTGCTGCTTCAGTTTTTCACTTTGAGAAAAGTGATGTTAGAGAAGGCTGGATTCAAAAAGATATAAAGGAGATCTACCATTCCACCTACAAGTTTAGGGTCCTTTCTGCAATATAAACCAGAGTGGGGGAAAATTTGTGTTCAGTATCTAATTTTAAAGAGTTGCTATTGAGTTGTCTTAAATAAAATTTAGGACCCTACCATCACCTAGTACTGTAAAGATACTGGACTTTAGACAAGTGGGCTGAACTCCAATTTCCATCCGAGCCCTAGAGGACTCATTCCTACCCCAGGAATATCTTTGATTTCTACTTGGTGACCTTAGAATAGCTTCAGATACCAGGAAGGCCAGATGCAAGAAACAAGAGGACTTGGACACAAGGGATTAGGACTCAGTTAATGGGTCTGTTCCTTCCCTCTGGACCAACTCTGGCATGCCAGGAACAGCTGCGCTTAAGTTTAGATTCTGTGCTCATCCTTCTGGGACAAAGCCTGCTATTAGTTTCTATATTGAGGGAAGTGGGGAGGCTCAGATCCCAGATGGAATTCCCCAGACACCTGAGCAGAGTGCTTATAAGTGCAAGGTCTCTGAGGCATTTGTAGAGCTCCAGGCTCTTACTGACAGGACACAGCCCAGGTAAGAGGATCTTACGAAGAATGATATAGAGAAAGAATAGGGGTCATAGGGAAGAGTCCCCAGCTTATAAGGATGTACAGACCTTGGGGAGCCAACTTAGCTCGTGTGCCTGTAAGTCTAAGGCAAGACTCAGGAAAGGGATTCTCTGGGAAGGGGATTTAGAAAAGGTGGAGTCCACACAGAGCCACAAACAAGAAGTCTGATGAAGCCTCTAGTTCACTAATGCCAATTTTTACAAGACCCTTTAATACACAGCCATGTTCTTTAAATAGGCGCAATAATTTCTTATTCAGCAGAGCCATATACTGTGCTAGCACATGACTTCTAGTAAAAGACAGGCAAGATCACCACCCTTTTAGAGCTTACTCTGCTTGGGGAAACATACATCAGAAGACAATTCAGAGAACTATTCAGGCAGTACAGAAATAGGGCCCAAACCCAGAATCAAGTCAAGGTTCACTAAGAAGTGTGTATCTAAGCTATGGCAAGGTGAGTATGTAAGGATCCACTAGGTGAGGGAGGAAGGAAGAACGTCATTTCAGTATCAGGAAAGAACATGAATTATTCTCAGAGGCAAAAGGACATGTTGCAGCTGGGAAACAAAAATGCAGTCTTATTGGAAGGTAGTAAGAAGGGTGAGAAACAGTAAAAGCCATGACAGGTTTAGTGGATGTGTTTGGACACATCATTATGCTCACACCATCCCTGCACAGAAGCTGCAGTAGACTACTATATTTAAGGTATGAGAACTGCTCCTGACAAAGGAGGTATGAATTAAAGAGCTAGTCTCAGTGTTGGGGTCTTAGAGGAAAAGATAGGGGTCAAAAGTTTATCCCAAGAGTGGGTCCTCTCCATGTAAGCAGCTGAAGTGCATCTCTCCAGTCAAGGATATCCTATTCAGTTTCATGATGTGCTCCCAGGAATGAATAGGAAGAGATGAAATGGAGGTGTCCATCAGAAAACAGCCCTGTATGCTGTCAGGTATGAGAAAGGAAAGTGAGAGAAGATAAATTCGACCTTCTCCAGAGTTTCAGGTCACTCCAGAGGACATCTGACGTGGCTGTAACAAGGTCTGTGACACCAGAGGCCTATTGGATTTCATGAGAAGTCACTTCCTCTCATGTCCACAATTCACCAGGTACACACTTAGTCTCATCTGTGATTTGTGCCTTTAAGATTCTCCTACAACATCATCTCTGCACAAACCTAGAAGGGAGCCACTTGCCAGGGAAATAGCAAAGGGGTTCAAATTGCTTTAGAAGGAAAGATGAACCCTGAAACAGCTTTCATACCAATATAGGAGGAGTAATAGCTGTACTCAGGAATCATGGTAAAACAAAAATCTACTTGGTAGAGTCCTGCTAATTTTACCATTCAAGAGCTCTCCATTTCTAGAGTAGAACAAAACTTTTTCATATTACAGCTTTGCTCAGGATACCATTCAAGCTATAAAATCCATTTGATTCGACATAGAAGTAAAATAGACAAGACCCCTTTATTGTAAATCTTAGTATCAGAGGAAAGAGTATCTGGCCAAATTGCCTTGAGTTTATAGCTCCTTTGCCTTTAGAATTATTTCTGTGACTTGTCAACTTTCAGATTCTGTGCTCTACTGAGGAAGCAGTTTTCTTGTCAAGAGACAATGCTGGGTAAAGATTATATACTGTTTGGATCTGGTCTGACATATTCATGAAAGAACAAGTGGCATAGTCAAAGGGCATTTGAAGGGACTATATGCAGAGACATAGGAAGAGTTAAGGAGCTTGACAAGGGATGGGAGGCACTAGGACCAACAGTGGCACTTCTTAGCCCAGAGCTGACCAGGTAAAGCAGGGCATGGTTACCAGGACACAGAAAGGGTCACTTCAGGAGCTGGGGCCTTTGGCAGAAGACCAAGACACTGCCAAAAGGGAAGTGGCAGGCAGGAAGGGAACTAGACAGTAAGTCTCTGATCACTGGTTTTACCCTCTTATCTAATGTTAGTGCCTCACATTGACTGAGCCCCCCTGGAATCTAGAGGATAAGGGAATCTGGGTGATACAGCTTGTGAGTATAATACTTCTGGGACATAGAACAGGAATCTATGCAAATGGAGAACCAGCATATAGGTTAAGGAAGCCAAACCAGCCACCTTCCAACTAAACCCATCACCCTATTCTAGCTGATGGCCTCACAGGCCAGTTCCTGTGTACTCCTTTTCTTCCTAGCTCCAATGATTCAGCCTTTTTATCTTCCCTCTTCACAGCTACTGCAAACCTATGTCCACTTATAATCTTTGAGAATCTTAAGGTGAGCCCAGCTTAAGAAGCTTTATGGAATAATGTCAATAGGCTTACAGCAGTCATCCTCCCGAGCACTACAGCTTCCTGGAGATAGACATTCTAGAGTCCTTTGATGTTTGAATATTTTTGGCTTTGCATGTTAGTCTCAACAGAATAAAGAGCTAATGCTTAGTGTTACTGTCAGACCCTGCATTTTCATTTAGACATGACAACTTCTGTAGGCCACAGCCTTAAGTCTGTTGCAAATTGAGGTTAGTCGTATTTCACTAATGGGATAAAGCAGTTCACCTAAGCTCCCAATGCCAAGATCTGAAGACAGACCTAGAAAGGTCCTAAGCCCAGACAACCGACTATTCTACTGTAGTCAACATAACTAGGCTCAAGACGTAGAGTATTAAACTTCTCACTTCCTTTCACATTCCTCTGATCTCTAAGGAACAAATTCTGGTACGATCTTTTGGACAGAGGAAAAAAAAAAAACACAAATCGGAGATAACACAAATTGTTTTCATGTATTTTCTTTAAATTGGTATCTTGTTAGTGAGTTGCCCTGGACTCTGAGTAAAGATGTTTCATCACCAAATGTTTGTATCCTAGGCTTCACACCACTCTGCACTGAGTATCTTCTTCCTCCCTGCTGATAACCCTGTTTCTGGAGTCTTATCTTCATATTCAGCCTTCAGAAAGGGAGGAGGCTCTTGCCAGGCTTTGCCTTTGGGCATCAAATATGCATGAAGTGAGCTTTGATTAGCTTTTATCTTTCAGAAATCACTTTGTTTCCACCCTCTGGAAGGTCCCTTCCACCCTCTGGAGGTCCCATTTTTACCATCCCAAGTCGCTGCTTTGTGACTCTGGCCTACAAATTAGACACTTCAGCTCATCCAGTAGTCAATTTTGGTCCCAGGCTTAAGCTTTCATTTACCATTAGAGCCTAGATAGTTCCAGGAGTCTCTGACCCTCTGATACTTCAATGCATCTCCTTTTCTTTCAAGGAACTCTGTACTCTAAAGCCTTCCAATATTATCTCAAGAGTCATCTCATAGCTACATGCAGTGGTAAATAACCAAATAGATATTTGCTTTAGGTCAATTCATTCAGTGATGCAAGAATATCAACACCTTGAAGTCATACTGCAAAGAGATGTATTACATTCAAATGAGTGTTTTGGCTTGTGCTTGGTAAGATTGTGAATATTTTAGTATGATGTGACACTGACATTCTACAATTTCTTCTAAGGATGACTTATTATCTAACATCTAGTCAGTGATCCTATTCCCTATTATAGGGCCTTAGAGTAAAATATTTTCTTTTGTTTCCAGGAAAAACACCCTGCTGCATTTAGTGGTACAAGTGAGAAGGTTCACATATAAATAGCCATGCTCAATTTTCATAATGTCTGCTCAGTACCCAGCTCCTTCTGGCTCACTGGCATCCCAGGGCTGGAGTCCCTGCACATCTGGCTCTCCATCCCCTTTGGCTCCATGTACCTGGTGGCTGTGGTGGGGAATGTGACCATCCTGGCTGTGGTAAGGGTAGAGCGTAGCCTGCACCAGCCCATGTACTTTTTCCTGTGCATGTTGGCTGCCATTGACCTGGTTCTGTCTACTTCCACTATGCCCAAACTTCTGGGAATCTTCTGGTTTGGTGCTGGTGACATCGGCCTGGATGCCTGCTTGGGCCAAATGTTCTTTATCCACTGCTTTGCCACTGTTGAGTCGGGCATCTTCCTTGCCATGGCTTTTGATCGCTACGTGGCCATCTGCAACCCACTACGTCATAGCATGGTGCTTACTAATGCAGCGGTGGGTCGTTTGGGGTTGGTTTCCCTCCTCCGGGGGGTTCTCTACATTGGACCTCTGCCTCTGATGATCCGCCTGCGGCTGCCCCTTTATAAAGCCCATGTCATTTCCCACTCTTATTGTGAGCACATGGCTGTAGTTGCCTTGACGTGTGGCGACAGCAGGGTCAATAATATCTATGGGCTGAGCATTGGCTTTCTGGTGTTGATCCTGGACTCAGTGGCTATTGCTGCCTCCTATGTGATGATTTTCAGGGCCGTGATGGGGCTAGCCACTCCTGAGGCCAGGCTTAAAACCCTGGGGACATGCGGTTCACACATCTGTGCCATCCTGATCTTTTATGTTCCCATTGCCGTTTCTTCCCTGATTCATCGATTTGGTCGCTGTGTGCCTCCGCCAGTTCACACACTGCTGGCCAACTTCTATCTCCTCATTCCTCCAATCCTCAATCCCATTGTCTATGCTGTTCGCACCAAGCCGATCCGAGAGAGGCTTCTTCAAATCCTGAGGATAGAAAGGAAGATTAGCTGATTGCTATTTTCTTCTCAACTAAGCTCATAGAGAAGGTGTTTAAATATGGTAGGCTGCTTCCTGTTGGGAACTTTACAAACAGTTTGAGATATTAGGCCCTGTCGTCTCCAACTTTTATAGTTCCAAAGGAATACTAAGAAAGTATACAACTCTAAGTCCTAAAGGTGGAAAATATAAAACTTATGATTAAAAGATATTTGAGCTCAAAGAAGGTAAACCAACAGTAACAGCAACAAACTGCTAACATTTAGCATTGTGTCATGTAACTCTTGGAAATATCCTGACATGAAGTATTGTTTATATTTTATGAGGAAATGGGACAGAACACCCTTGCTCTATGAACTGCATACAGTTACTTAAGCTGCCTTGCTCCACGTTTTGGTTGGAGTTTGTAATACATTGTTACATATTAATACTTTCTACTCTTTGTTTCCTGTATATCTTTTTAGAGGTAAATTCTAAAAACTAAATCATTTAATTGATGTTTCCTTAGCTACAAGATACTTCCTGAGTTTAGCTTCTAGTGATTGAGATGCTGTTCAAACTGTTGGTAATAATGTGTTCTAGAAGACTTATTTGTATGCCCAGAAGATTTGGGGATACTTATGAAAGAGAATGTGGCCCCCCAAAATTTGTCAGGTCAATGAAGGAAAATGAGACAAGATTACGTCTCAACATTGCCTTTGTTGTATTCTCTGCGGGCTTGAGACATATGAGGGCTCTGTGGAAACAAGCCTTCCTTTTCCCACAGAAACACTCCCAAACCCTGATCCATCTGTAGGATTCCTGCTGACAGTTCTAATCCTTAAAATGAATCAGCATAAATTGTGAGTTATACAATTTATAAAGACACTGACTTCATCGTGCAGATTAAATGTTAGCGCAATAACTAGAATGTAGTTAATGTGAATAAAGTATTTAGTTACTATTGACAGAATTGACATAGTCCTCATTTCCACGCTGTAAGGTAAGAATTACTCCATTTTGCAAATGAAGCAATTGAGTTCCCAGAAGTGATATAATTGCCCAAGGTCACTCAGTGAACAACAATGAAACCAGGGATTCAGCCAAGTTTGTTTTTAAAGCCCAAAAGCTTCCAGCCTCTGATCTACGTTTTCCTTAACTAAGGAAAGGTGCTGAAAATTTCCTGGAGGTCTGAGTTTTCATGCACTTAAAGTTCCCAACACAGCAGACATTAGCTACATTCATTATTTCTGAAGCCAGATCCAAAAGAAGTCGTCTTTATAGTACTGCTTCCAAAGGAAGGACAAAATGTAAAATTAGTGAACAGACTTAGATTTACAACTCCATACAGTCAGGAAATTTTTGAATACACTAGTCTTTAGGTATATACCAAATCATGTAATTGGGCATGACAGAAAGGAGTAGTCAGGTGCAAAGGAAAGAGTTCTGCATGAAACTATAGAAACTGCTTTCTAGTTTCTCTTTGGCTAGTCCAAAGAATGGAAACCACTCCACTATTGAGGTACCTGGAATGTGTGATCATTTAGGGATCCAATTACATGCATCTCTAACTTCCATCCTCTCACACCATAGTGAGCTTTCCTTAAACTTTCGTCCCAGTTTAGAGAATGAGTGTTCTCCCTATGAATGGAGAACAATCATAAGATGCGTCTTCTGCTTTACCTATCTCCCGCCATGGTTGGGAACCAGAGGAAGACTTTTGGAATCAGTGCAAAGTATGTGCTCACAAGCTGTCTACAGAGCAGGGGTGAAAGGGCAAATCACAGTGACCCAGAATGACCTCTGATGAAATTTTAAAATGTCATCTAGTAAGGTTAAACTAAGAAATCTCGCTGTTCTCCCACCGCACATCTTTTTTTCCCCTGGAGGAAAGTATACTGGAAGAAAGTAGACATAAGTTGGAACCCGATTTATGGAATTTCAAGAAATTCAGCCTATCATGTGAAAGAATCATGTCTTCATTCTCCAATAGTTGTGCAGTCTGTGTCAGATTATAAAATACCATGTTCCTATAATTCTAGCTTTCGTATATTGTTATACAGAAGTTGTGAAATCTAAATGTAGCCAAAGGACATTATGTTTGTCACCTAAAGTGAAATAACTTATGAAACATATAAGAAGCCATGAAAATTATTGTGGCAACCTTTAATTGTATCTTCCATATCTTCTACAGCGAATGCAGTTGACTGACAGTTTTAACTGCTGCCATCTAAACTATCACCATGCTTCTACTGAGGCCACATTTCCCAGAAGCTGTTCCCAGTGGTCCAGCATGATAGGGACCTAGAATAGGCCCACCTGGGACTGTACACTTCTGACAGGGAACTATGACTCCAAGACTCTCACATGGAACTTCTAAAAGTTTCAGCAAGGCCAAGTTTAGCGATAATTCCTTAGCCTCTCTCAATCCTTTACAGAAGTCAGGCTGGCATTTACCATTAGTGCTCCCAACCTCCTCCGGCTCCCTCCCTGATTCTCCTTCACAAGCATATTCTTCAGTAAAATACTAAGATGAGATTAGATCCAAGATCTTAGAGTTTATTGGTTTCTTCTAAGTTACACTGGTGCCCCTGCAGAATAATGAAGTGGAGAGCTCTTAAACAATTAATGGATAAGGCATGAGAACTTAAGGTTCTCCTTCTAAGCAACCAAAGAAAGTCCCCTGCAATGATGCACAGCTGAAAAGCAGACTAAAGACAATTGTTACAAGCACACAGAAATGTTTGAGAGCTCAGGAAAGTGTTATTCTAAAGTCAGAGCCATATTTAGGAAAACCTGAGACACTGAAACATGGCATGGGAAGGGATGCCCTTGAGGATGTTGAAACTGTAGATACCCTAAATGCTTTGGGCTTTCAGTGGTAACGACTTTTCTCTAGTAAAAAGTAACACTTTGGTGCAGCAACAGGTATTCCCTCAGGAGCTGCTCTCACCTCTTCTGGCTGCCAGGGTAATACATAGGGTTAAGGACAGCGTATTCTTGCTGAGAACAGGCAGGGCTGGATAAAGAAGTAACTGTACAATAGAATTGTTTTTAGAGTTAACTAACATATGTTCCTTAGCAAAGGCCCCACCCTCAAGCCTGGAAACCCACAGCCCTAAGTGGGAATAGGCATTCCTATTTTTGCATCAAAAGTTGCCTTTTGGCCTGCCATACCCCCTCTATCCTGTACCCTTATAAACCCCAGACCCCACAAGCAGGTGAGGAGATGAACAGAAGAGCAGAAGAATGGCACAACAGCATAGCAGCGAGAAGAGAAGCAGCATCTGAACACCAAGAGGAGTCTGGCTGGAGGTGGTCAGAGAAGAGATTGGCCACTGGGTGGCCAGACTCCAGGGGAAGATTGTGTTCCCATTCCATCCCCTTTCTAGCTCCCCACCCATCCCACTGAGCATACTGTAACACACGCTCACTTGGGCTTCAGGAGTCGCAGGCTTCCACCTCGGACACTGCTGTGGGGCTGGAGCCAAGGTGTGCTTGCCCGACTCCTGTCCATCTGTGTGCTTTCTCTCCCATAAGGGGTTTGAACACACACAGCATCCAAACAGATGAGCAACAGCCTTGTCACATGTCCTGCAATGGGGGTCAGGGAACTCTTTCATCTAGGGGCTTGTTTGGGATAAAAAAAAACAACAAGTAAAACAGAACTGTCAGATCTGTCTTTTCCATAACCCTGCCAACTCTTCCCTGTAATCAATAGGAATACTGACTCTGTTTCCCTTCACAGAGGTCTGGCTGTCACATGGGACTGGAGTAAACCCTTGGGGCAACCAAAGGCATCTTTTGCTGGAAGACTCCAAGACTGAACTCCATTGGCCAGGAACCCCAGACTTTGTTATATCTTTTTCACAGTTTGAAATGGCTCCTCTCTCTTCTTTTATAATGTTAACAGTTTTGCTACAGCTGCGGCAACGATGGCATTTGGCTCAGCCAAAGGTGTAGTTCAGAACCATGTGGTCTGTTCTTAGAAGTGCCATCCCCAGCCCCATCTCAACAGCTGCAGGTACAGGTGGTGCATGATGCCTTCCCTCCCAGCTCAAGTGCCTTCGTGTGTCCTGCAGCACGCACAAGCCACATCCAATGCCCACAAAGGGTGGGAGAAAACTGCAGCTGCTGCTGGGGTCCTGCATGGAGGTTCTTCCCACCAGACCTCCCCCTTTTGCCCCTAAGCTGTGTTTTTTCCCTTCCCCATTTTCTTTTTTTTCCCCTTCTCTAAGTGAGAGGGCTCCTTTCCCCAGCATTCTGCTTATGCTAGAAAAAGTGGAGTGACCCCCTGCAGGCTAGTAATTGCAAATTTCACAAGGCCCATTTGAGACTTCAACAGATAAATGCAGATCCTGAAATAATTTTGTCCCCAACTCAATTCCAGGCTTCAGGTTGAGGCCCTAGAAAGGAAAACCAGATCTGAGGAATCCAAAGCCAGGCGACAGGCACAATGTAAACAGGCAGAACAAATGCCTGCTGACTAAACCCCTGCATCAGGGAAGGAGGCCGTGTTTCATGGCATAAAGGCCCAGGAAACTCAAAGGTTGCCGACAGTAGGGAAAATAAAGGCACAGGTAAGGGTGGCTAATTCTTACCCTCCAGGTGCCCCTGCATCATGGGTGCAAATTGCAATGGCAGCCATCTGTCTAGGGTCACTGGGACTTGGGAACAACAACAACAACAAAAAAGGGAATGCCTTTCTTTCATCCTCACGCCACAAGTTTTTGGTGAAAGAGGGAAATGAGCAATGCCTCTGTTTTCCTTTCTCTCTGAATGGGCAACCAGCTCTCTTCACCATCCCTAGCTTATACTCCTCTAGAGTGTATCCTGAACCATTGGGACTGCTTTAACCCTCAATATCTGAAGGAAAAATCCTCATAGCCCTCTGTACATAGGTTTGGCCAAATTATAAAGGACTGGCTTGGGCTCAGGAGTCATTTATTTCAATACTATTGGGCAGTTGGACCTTTTTATACAGGCAAGAGAACAGGTGGTCTGAGGCCCCATATGTACAGCCTTTCTATACATTTCAGAGCAATCCAGAGCTTTGCCAATAGTGCAGGGTTAATGCGGCCCTCCTGTTTGCCGTATCAGGAAAGGATGCAAGGGGCAATCCCAGGCAACTGAAAAAATAAATTCCAGAGGCACTCCTAGCAGAGAAGCCAGCTCTCTCCAGCCCTGCTTCACAGGTTCATGCCAGCTTCCCCATCCAGCTTTAGTTTCTCCTGCCACCTCCTAGAAATCATCAGATTAGATAAGCCCCAGTCTCACTCTTGCCCCTCCAACAGATGCCTGGTGAATTTGGCCCAAGTAAGGTGCAGGTTCTCTTCTCTCTACAGAACTTAAAGCAAATTAAGGGGATCTTGGCAAGTTTTCAGATAACCCTGATATTATATATATGCATATTATATATATTATATATGAAAGAGTCTTTTTAGAATTTAACCCAAATATTTAAGGTCTCCTGAAAAAAAATGTTAACTTGAAATCAAACCCTGATGGGCTCTGAGAAACAAGCTGCTCTTCATGTGGCAGAAAAAGCTGGGGATGAGCTTTGTATCATATAGCATCGGGTGGTGGGGGAAAAAACTTTATCCAACTGGAAGAAAAGCGGTACCAGCAAATGTCCCTGGATGGGATACCAATGATGAGATGGGAGACTGGAAGAGGAGACATTTTCAGGTATGCATACTGGCGGGCTTATGTAGAATTAGGACCAAGCCTCGATTTTAGATAGACCAGGAATTTAATGAAGTAGATAGACCATGACAGACAACGAGTTTAGTAAAAATCTTACTGCCTTCTTGGAAAGGCTAGAAAGGTTCTTGGTAAAGCACAGCTCTCTATCTCCCAATTCAGTGGAGGAACAACTAATTATGAAGGATAAATTACTCAGGAAGCCCCTGAAATCAGAAGGACATTGCAACAATGGGCCCTGGAACCAGACAGTACTTTAGAAGACCTCTTCAAAGTGTCTACACTTCAGTCTTTTACAATAAAGATAGGGAGACAAAAAAAGCAGAAGCAACTTTTATGGCCACCATGCAAGCCCACAAACCCCGGAATTCCCAAGGCGACGTACCTATTAATTACTACAGATGTGGCTTGACCCAGACAGAGCAGTAGAGATTAAGTATTTTCCCCTAAGGACCAAGTTAGATATGTAGCCAGCAGGCTTTTCTCACCACTTATGAACACAGCAAAAATGGAGAATCAGAAGGCTGAGATAATCACTAGTGTAGTCAATGTCAGGCCCAATTCCCAAACTTGTGTCAGTTTTAGATCTAGACTCATTGAAGAGGTACCTGAATCCTTAAGTAGAAAAGCCTTGAAAAAGCCCCCATTACGTACCATGATTATCTCAGTTCTTCCTCAAAGGCACCTATGATAATTTACTCGGCAACTGTACTTTGGGGAAAGAACTAGACATTGACGATTACTGAACAGTTTGAGTTGACGTTGATTTCCAGAAATCACAAGTACAGTCATGGTTACTCTATTTACTACATAGACTAGTTTCTAGAATAGAGCCCCTACTTTAAACAGTCTCCATATAGTCTGGTTCCACAGATCCATTAACTGGTTATGTTTTTAGACACTGAAACTTAAATTACTATACCAGGTTGTTTAAATAACAACCATACAAGACTTTGTTCTGAAACTGCCATCCCCACCAAAATAGAAAGCTTTCTGAACACATGACGGAGAACTTGGCAGTTTATTGCTTTCTATTCCAGTTATATGATGATCAAAGTTCATATTCATACAGGACAGAAAATAGGACTCATAGTTTGCCTTGGGCACATTAACTCTGTCACGTGCCGTAGTATAGTCTTAAAAGACATGGACTGCCTGAACATCCCAGAGCACATCTCAGTGATCCAATGGTATCATGTTGATTGTGCCAAATGAACACGAGGTGGTTTGTACAGTAAAGGCCTTAGATGAAAAAAGCTCAAGCCTGATTCCAGATGGCTTGGCAAGCCGTGGTCTAAGATGCATGGCATGTGCATTACAGCCATATCCAGGGGCAGTTACAAGAGTGGACAGGCAGTCTTCAATTAGTAAAACTTGCTATCACGAATTGACAACAAGTTTATCAATTATCAGTTCCTTCCATGGGAAGTGGATAACCAGGTATCAAGTAGTTTTATCACTTATTGAAGAAAAAGTGGCCCAGGATGAGAATCTCTTTAAATTTCTGTGTAGTGGCCAACTGCCTTCTATCTGGTCAGGGGCTTAGAAAGAGACCAGAAGATTAAAAGCAAGAAAGACTGGGAGAGAGGCATAAATTTGAGTATGTGTGAATCAGGCCCAAATTGTGAAGATTCTTGTATCTTTAAAAGACATCTACCCCATGAGGCACTGAACATTCAAGTAGATGAAGTGATTCCACTAGTTGAAGTTAGCTAGCCTTCATTGTTCAGCTCAGGACTGGGATGATTGGTTATAGAATGGCATCAGTGGCAGCAGAAGATCCTATTTATGGTTCCCGAAACCCATATGTATTGCTCCTCAAGGAGGCCACTTAGTGGCAGTTCAGATCTACATTGAGCCTCTATATTCTGGGAGGGCCAGTGGTTTCTACTTCCAGTTATATATTTGTTTTGGGCGTGGGTTTGCCTTTCTTGTCCACAGAGCCTTGGCCATTAGTACTACTTTGATGACTTCCAAATCCCTTAACTACAGGCAAGGGACCCCACATGGCACAGGATCAAAGGAATAGACATGATTCACAGCAAAGGATATGCAAGATAGAATAGGGCTGATGACCATGGGATTCACTGGTAGTATAGCATTAACAGAAGCAGCTGGCCTCAGGCTATTAAGGATACCTGCTAAGAACACAACTAAAGCAGCATCTCACTGAAGCAGAATGTCAGCCTTCAGAATACATTATGTGTGCTTAATTAGAGATCTATATGGTGCTGCGTCTGCAATAGGAGAAGTACCATATACCGGAACCCAAGGGGTAAAAACAGGAATATCTTATAGTCATTTCTGATAGTCTACTAGGAGATTGACTTCCCAATTCTGGAAATCTTGACTCTGCAGTGTTGGAGATTCTGGTTCCCAAAGCAGGTTCACTGTGTGCAAGGGACTCAAGGTCCCATTGAGCTACAACTCACAGCTGCCATCAGGATACCTTGCACTACTATGTCCACGGACCAAAAGGTGAGGAGGAGTTGCCATACTGGCAAGAGTAATTGATCTTGATTAGCAGGAAGAGTGTTGCCTTTATACAATGTACATGAAGATAGATATGTAAAATACATGAAGCCAGGTGATCCACTTGGACATTTTCTGGTGCTTCCTTGACCAATTGGGACTATGCACATACATGTGGATCATTCCCCAGATAAAGGTACGATTAAATAGTCAGTCCTCTCAGGAATAAACAATTGGGGTCACCCCACTAGGAAAGCCACCAAGATTTGCCATGGCAATAGTTGAGGGTGAGAAGAATTGAGTAACAAAGGAATGAGAGGAAGAGTCCTGTCCTAAAACTACTTCAGAGAAAAGGGCTATTGTTTGTTCTATTAACCTCCCTCTAAGTATCCCTTTCAGCAAGGAAGGCCCACTGGAGCTATGAAGGAGATGTTCCTCACATCTGTTTGAAGGAGATCCATGCAGTGCAAGAAAAGACCATGCATGCAGTGCAAGAAAGGACTGTGATGGCCATGAAAACATGCTTTTAAGGTTGAATGCAGACAGCATATTGGATGGCCTCAGTCACTGTGCTCTAGAAATACATGGCATTTTCTAGGCTCCACTTCCCTTTGGTTGTTTCTGACCAATCAATGAGCACAGGCCTAACCTTGTGAGATACTGGACTCCTCATAGGTGCCCTTGTTCAAGGTCTCCATTAACCTTTCCAAAACATTCTTAGAGATGCACAGACATTTAAGAACCTCCTTATTTTCCTTCCACCATCCCGAAAAGGAGACTTGCACTGTGACCTCGTGGCTCCTAGCCTCTCCTGAGATCCCTCTCTCTCCCCATCTTCCTTTATGGCCATTTTCTTCCAGCCCCCTTCAATAAGCCTCTGAGATATCTAGTTCCATCTTTATCTGTTCTTGGGAAGACCCATGCTAACACAATTATGGCAAGTCCCACAGAGAAGTCTTTTCTCTCCCACAGCAGTGTGTCCTTGGGAAGAATGAATACCTTTTATGAGTAGAGTCCTTTGAGATCTCTTTTCAAAGACTTCTCTCAAAGCCAATTAAGGAGGAATAAACGGAATCCCTGAGGTCTGTCCTGGGGAGACAGTACTGCTCTGGGGGCTGACCTGGCAGGGAGTGGCTGCGCAGTCTGCTCTGGTGCAGTTTTGTGCAGGCAGCCTCTGGCCCCTCTACTCCCAGGTCTGCCTCCTGGGACACCCCTCTGTCCCACCCAACATATGCAGTTCTACCTGCCTCTCTCCACTGTGGACTTTTGGGAAGTGGCTCCCCACCTCGGGGGCTCAGGACTTGATTGTGCTGGGAGCCAGAAGGCATCCATCCTCCTTGACCTGCCCATGCCCCTGGGCTCCGAAGTTGTGGGAACTAGTGTGAGTTGGAAGGTATGCCTGAGGGATGGTGCAGGCTTGGAGTGGCGCAGGCTTGGAGCTGGGGGCCCTGCTCTGCCCTGGGAGTGTGACCCTGCCAGCAACCAAAACCTAATGTGACTGTGCCCAAGAGCAGTGCATGCAGATTCTTCTCAGAAGTGAGACTTTCCAAAGGACCAATGACTGTTTCCTGTGCCCTTTCATTTTTTTACTCTGTAACTATGCCTCGATCCTGCCATGAAAGACCTTACAGATTAGCCAGGAAAAAGATGTAAACAAGAAAAAGAAAAACAGCTAACTACAAAAGACAACCAAGGCAGCCAACAAAAATGTTTCATGGTCAAGACTGTAAGCCATGGAAAATTAAAGCAATTAATTCAAGAAAGAGATGTTAAAAAAAAAAAAAAACAGAGCCTAAATCATCTATGCCAGTTAGAAGCCTTCTAACAAGAGCTGGAGTAGCACGCATGAGTTTGGATGGGACTGAGGTTCTTTGTCAGAACCCAGAGCCCTTAACCTGCAATGTGTTTACAATGGCGCTAGGAAGCACCTCTTAGCAGGCGACTATCGCACCCCCACTGGTCACAACCAAATCCAAAAGGATTCTACTTTCTAAGGGTTTAGAAAATGCTCATCATCATTGGTCATCAAAGAAATGCAAATCAAAACAACATTGAGATACCATCTCACGCCAGTTAGAATGGTGATCATTAAAAAATCTGGAGACAACAGATGCTGGAGAGGAAGTGGAGAAATAGGAACACTTTTACACTGTTGGTGGGAGTGTAAATTAGTTCAACCATTGTGGAAGACAGTATGGCGATTCCTCAAGGACCTAGGAGTAGAAATTCCATTTGACCCAGCAATCCCATTACTGGGTATATATCCAAAGAATTACAAATCATTCTACTATAAGGACACGTGCACACGAATGTTCATTGCAGCACTGTTTACAATAGCAAAGACCTGGAACCAACCCAAATGCCCATCGACGATAGACTGGATAGGGAAAATGTGGCACATATACACCATGGAATATTATGCAGCCATCAAAAACGATGAGTTTGTGTCCTTTGTAGGGACATGGATGAACCTGGAAACCATCATTCTCAGCAAACTGACAGAAGAGCAGAAGATCAAACACCACATGTTCTCACTCATAGGCGGGTGTTGAACAACGAGAACACATGGACACATGGAGGGGAGCACTACACACTGGGGTCAGTCGCGGGGAAATAGGGGAGGGACGGTAGTGGGTGGGGAGTTGGGGAGAGATAGCAAGGGGAGAGATGCCAGATGTAGGTGATGGGGAGGAAGGCAGCAAATCACACTGCCACGTGTGTACCTATGCAATAATCTTGCATGTTCTTCACATGTACCCCAAAACCTAAAATGCAATAAAATAAATAAATGGAAAAAAAAGAAAAGAAAAGCAACATGATTGTGATATGATACTGATTTGGAAGTAAAGCACTCAGAAAATGATTTGGTTCAAATGCAACACACCCAAGTCCTTCCTGATAGAGACTGGTGTACAAAATTCCTCTTAAAAGTTAAGAGCCAAGAGACAACTCAGTCTTGGTGCCAAAGAGTTGAGGATTCCAAAATCAATATCCCTACCCACAGGGCCACTGGAAGGCACATGCTGTGGTGAAGGACTGTTCTGTGAAGAGACATTGAACGATACCAGTGTTTCCCCCAAAACTGTTTGCTCAGGACAGTGTGTCCTCCTCTGCCCCAAAGAGTTACCCCAAAGTTACCTCTCAAGGAAACCCCTGCATTCAGTGAGAAGAGTTAAACTCGTGAGTAGAATCTCAAGTTATCCGATTCTTACCTGGATCCCATTAAAAGTGAACATGATTGCTACCCCACCTCCAGTCAAAGGTTCAATTCAGGTATATCCTTATTAACTCCTTGGCTTTTGGAGAGTGTATGTCTCCAACCTCTGTAATAAAATTCCACTTGGCAGGCTCAAAACAAGTGACCCTTGGTGCTAAATCAGATCATCAAGAGACCTTCAAAGCTACTTCAATCAACAGGAAGCTCCTGATACCACCTCTGTCATATGACAGGCCTTTGGTGCTAACCCACTTCAATGCGGACTTCCTGGGGATGACTCAGGTCATGGTGAGGCCCTGGGTGAGACCCCAGATCCACCCAAGTTTCCTGGTGCTATTCTGGTCCAAGGAGAGGTCTTTGGTATTATTTTAGAGCAACAAGAAACTCATGGTATGAGTTGGGGTGTTGTTTCAGACTTGCCAGTCTTCCTGTTCATTCAAATCCAATTGCCACCTTTAATGCTCCTTCCAAATGGCCCGAGCCCCAAAGCACTGTCTCATATGGACTTGCAATCCAGGGTGCTATAGTGTGTCCTTTGGGCTCAGGACATACTCAGTGATCAAACACAGAAAAATTAATTACCTCCAATAATGGCTACAAGGAATGTAGAAAGTGAGCAGTAGGTTCATATAAGCTTTCTGACAGCTAACACTCAGTGGTTCCCATTAGCCCCTGAGAGAGGACTCTTCCATGCTTCACTGGCTGTTGCCCAACTTCCTGTTGATTTGCAGAAGCTTTGAAGGTCTCTTGATGATCTGGTTTAGCACTAAGAGTCACTTGTTTTGAGCTTGCCAAGAGGAATCTGGAGGTTATAAAGGAAAACAAGAGGCCCCAAAGGAAAAAGCAGCCCAAAGTTTTAAAGGTAGATTTTGACAACAAAGGAATAAATGGCCCCAACTCAGAATCCATAGACTACTGTAGATGTGGTCATGGGGAAGAATGAAAATTGGAATTGAGTCCACATCCTGTTGAAAATATACTTAAGAATGAAGAAAGCATGACAGGCATCAAGGTGGAGAAGTGGACACAAAACAAGAAATCACATTTAACTGATCATGTCAAAGGAAATTTCAGTGCTAATGTCCCAGAAGCTGAAAAATAAAAAAACCGAGATTGACAAGAAACAAACCAAACCCACAAAGTTTTTTGTACAAACTAAGAAATGGCATTAAATATGCACACTATTTACCCACTGAAACAAATGTGTCATTTAAAAAATTTAGTATTGAAGAATTCAGCAAGACATTGGAAAACAAGTCTTATAAATTCCTAAAAGACACTGCAAACCATAACAACACTATGAACTCTGTTGCTACTGATATGAGTTGTGATAATCTCAAGGGGAGAAGTCATGTTTTAGTGTTTCAGCAGCCTGGTTTAACTGCAATTTCATCCCACGTTATTTATACTCCAACATAAGTCATCATGCTAGTATATACAATGAAGGTGATCAACCAAAGACTCTTGGTTTACTTGGAATATTCTCAAAAGATGGATCTCCAGTTCAACCAAGCTTCTTATTGCTAATGAAAGATAGGAGATTAACACTGGAGCAAGTGGTAGCCATAGAGGCCCCATCAGAGAATTCCTCCCCATCAAACTCAGAGAAGGATGAAGAATTAGAGCAGACAACAGCCAGTTTGCCTCATAGCTGCAAAGCTATCCTCTACACTGTAAGAAAAGATCTCTAAGACCCAAGGAGAGTCACCAAACCTTCATCACTGTCCATCTTTGGAAAAACGAAGTTCATGCAACATGGTGGTTTTCAATGGCAAACTACTATGCTTTCCAACTCACATATCAGCTCAGCTACTAACCAAGCATCCATTGAGTCACATGAATATTCAAACGTTATAAATTCATTTTTATACCAACCTCAAACTCATCCAAGACTGAAACCAAAACAAGTTTTGCTCCAGGGATACTGGAGCAGTTGTTCCAAGAATTTGCATTAGTTGCCTCCAAGAAATAATGACGTGGGGTTTTGTAACCAGTTACTGGACAGCAGCAAAATTCAGACTCAGATGATCTATTGCTGCTTCAGGATGCAGCCCATACTCAAATTGAAGATGTTGCAACAGAGTTGATACAACTTGCTTCAATAATTAAGTTCAATTATATAAAACCACAGGACAAAAAATTGCAAGTATACCACAAGCCTTGTGGCATGAAATGTGCAGCAAAAATACAATCAGGAGAAGGGCTCAATACAACAAAACCACCTACAAGTATATAAAATAATCATGGCTCATCACTAACAAAGCAAAAGAACACAATCCAGAAAAAGACAAAATCCACCCCATCAAGAGATTGGTGAAAAAAGCAGCCCACAGTTTTAAGTTATCAATAAAATGATCAGGAGTGGGAAACGTTGTCCTGTATGTATGGCACAATTTGAAATTAAATCTATCCAAATGTCACATAATTTTGGGCAATTTTGTCAACATGATTTTCCTAGTGTATTTTAGAAAATTTCTTCCTCAACCAAATTACGGAAACCACTGACTCAAACGAGGCCATTATCTAGCCCAAAACAGTATTTCCTACACTCACTCAGATAAAATTACAGATATCCTGAACCAACAGAGGACAAGATGAAGATTGAACCATTGGATTCACTCAGCTTATTTCATCTTGAAACGGAATCCAACAGGAAGGCATTCACTGATAAAGCTTATAATTCTCAGGTACAGTTAACAGTGAATTCCAATCAGAAAGCACATCCTTTGACCCAGCTCTCCTTTCCTTCTAACCAGTGTGCTAATATGACGGCTGGCAATGGCCAAATATGGTGTCAGCAGGTTAAGGAGCAACTCATGCATCAGAGACTGCCAATATTCCCCAGTATCTCTCATGAAACACCCTTAGCAGAGTCAGCACTAACTCTCTGGAATGTAAATGTAGTACATTCAGGTGGAATTACATTGGTTTTTACCAAAAATGAAGAGGAAGTCTGTTCATTCAGTGTTAGAACATCCGAGTTGTCCACAGTGGACAGTGCACAGAAAAATTTCAACGATTATGCCATGAAATTCTTTACTAACCCTACAAAAACCTAGTGTCTATAACTAAAGATTCTGAACTGCCCACCTGCAACTGTCTTGATTGAGTTATACAAAAAGACACAGGCCCATATTATACACACCTTGGGTAAGGACCAAGTGTTGCTGCTCTCAGGGAAATCATGGAGAATAGGTATGGTGAAAAAGGAAATGCAGTAAGGACAGAAATAGTGTACACCAGTAAAGAAGGGAAAAGGTCTTATGGATGTCCAATTGCTAAGTGAATTTTAAGAAACAGTTAAGAAAAAGTTCTTTGTTTGGTCCGAAGCATACAGGTAACCACTGTTCAATGCTGTGCTGGTGGTGCTCTTCATAGTATGGGATGGCATCCCTCTTCCAGTGGCTGATTGGCTATACACGGAGCTCACAGAATCTAAAATCATACAATGGGCATCCTATCAACTGAAGATGCACCCTCAATGAAAATCATACCTGTACATGTCAAGGAATTAATCCAGAGACTTGTGAGGCTTCATTCTCTTGGCTGTTCATGGAGTATATACTTTAATGTCTATATGTTTGGTAGAATTCCAAGCCCCAAAAGATTTAGAATTGATTCAAGCTCTCTTACATGAAAAAAACTCTTGAAGATAATTTAGGGTTTGGCTACACTATTGTAAGCAGGATGCTCCAGTAGCTTACCAGAATTTTTCAAAAGCAGGTGGAATATGAAAATGTTGTGGGAGAATGTCAGTTTGACAGCAAGGAAGGTCGTCCATTCTCTGGGGTCACCACTTGCCTGGACTTCTGTGCCCACCCCCACAGGGACATTCACAACATGAATAATGGAAGCATGGTGGTTTGTACTTTAACTCTAGAAGATAACTACTCTTTGGGTGTTATTCCTCAAGATGAGCAGCTCCATGTGCTACCTCTTTATCAACTTTCAGCCACAGATGAGTTTGGCTCCAAGGAAGGAATTGAAGCCAAGATAAAATCTGGGGCCACTGAGGTCCTGACACCCTGCCAGAAAAAAAAAACAAACGTGTTTCACTCAGTCTGTTTCCTGTTCTGGGAAGAAGAGGGCTGTGAAGATGATGGAGGTTGTGGCCCATAAGGTCAGTGGAGAAGAAACCTATTCCCTGAATCAAGCAGAAGAATAACTCAACAACCACCAACAGTAAGGCTTGGTCACTGCCAACCTTAGGGAGTAAAACAGATCATGCAACCTGAAATACAAAGTGGAACCAATCCCGATTTTATCTTAAAAAGTTCAGGCAACACTAAGCTGATGCCATCTACTTCTCACCCAGTGAAATAGCCATCTCCAGGCTTCTCCTGGTCCCTGAAGATTGCTTCAGCCACATCAGCTCCACTGAAGAATGTTGCAGCAGTCTTGCGCAGGTTTTCAGACAGCAGCAGCACTCCCCACACTGCATGATGCCTTTGGGAAGACTCCGTGGTGCCAATGCAGCTGCTGCAGAAGTCCCTGGCACTTGACAGCCTGGTGACGTTGCTGCTCTCCCACCCTGTCTGCTCCTGTGACAGAGCTTATTAACCTGAGCTTTCCACTGGTGTGACTGACTGAACCACTAACATCTCATCAGCCAAACCAGCATCCCTCCTTCACCTCTCAAGACCTTGCCTCTTCTCCAATGGAAGATGAGCATCATTCTGAAGCAGATGAGCCTCTATCAGAGGAACCCCTATCTGATAACCCCTTGTCACCTGCTGAGGAGGAACTGCCCCACATTGATGAGTATCGGTCAGTGAGCACCTCTTTTTGGATGCAAATATTGGTGGAGTGGCCATTGCACCTGCTCACGGCTCGGTTTTGATTGTATGTGCCTGGAGAGAGCTGCGTGTTAACACTCCTGTTGAGCATCCCAACCATAATCATCCAACCCGCCTCTCCCTTGTCTTGTTACCAGCACAAAAACCTGAATAAACCCCAACACGGTTTTGAACTAAACAAGAGTAGGTTTGAGGCTAAGGAAGCTAAGAACAAGAAAATGAAGGCCTCAGAACAGAAACATCAGGCAGCTAATGAAGGTCCAGAACTGTCCTCAGAAGTAAATGAATTGAACCAAATTTCTTCTCACAAAGCATTAACATTAGCCCATGACAGTGTTGTTACCATGTCCCCTTATGCTCTCACACATGCTGTGGGGCCCTGTAACCACTGGGTCTGAAGGTTTTTCTCCCCCTCTTAATGCCTTGCTAGTTTGGTGCATTTTTTCAAGATGCTGTTAAAAGTCATGTTGTCATTTAGCATATTTTCATCTCACCCATTTCAAGTCTGAGGTAAAAAAACAAATGTGGGTATTTCTGACTATATTTTGACAATTGGTAGAAGGTGCACATTTTAAGCAGAGATAAGAGCTTTATCATTTTAAATATATAAAGGAATATTAGGCATTAGCCTTGGTAGAATCACTCAGTTTGGAGCTTCAAATTAACTGTTTACTATGAAACAAGAGCCATGTTTAGGGAATTTTAACAGGTTCATGTTCTATGATGTAAAATCAAGACACAGTGTTAACTCTACAGTTTCTGGTGCTTAACCACATCCACACAGTTAAAGATAAGCTGAATTATTTCATGGTGCAATTGTCCCAACATCTTCCAATTATTGCTGAAACATTGGCATATTCTTTTGAAATAAACTTATGAAATGTTTTCTCTTAAAATATTTCTCCTGTGTAAAATAAATCATTGTTGTTAGCAAAGGTTGGAGGCTGTTCATAACTTGTATTTTAAAAGCACCTTCTATTTTTAAAAGTAACTTGAAATAACAGAAGCCTATTGTCTATTGTGCATAGCTGCATGCTAGAGAAGTCTTATCCTTCTGTACAGAGTTCCATCTTATTAACTGCAGTATGTATTCTAATCACATGTATGGTTTCTGTTCTTTTAATGGTGTCCTTTCACATTCAAATATTAGCAACTTGCGCTATATAAAATAGATTGAGAGGTTCTTAATTATGGAACTGAAAACGTATCACCAATATTAACATTTTCTTTGGAACTAGATAGGTTGTTCAATAAGTCAGAAGAGACCAATCTTAAGTTTAGTTTCATCCCACCTTTCTAATACATGAGAGGTGTTTCCAAAAGGAGATAATGGGACAGAATAGGTTTCAGGAGAGTCAAATGCTTCTAATATCTCAAGGTGATAAAATACAAAAATCAACTAGACAGGTATTTGTACTGACATCTGATAGAATTAGAGAAATTCTTGAAATATTTTGAAAAGAAATTCCCTACTATGAAATGCCTCCCCAAACCCAAGTCAAACAAGAGGAATGGTACTATAAACATGACTGTCCATTAAGAGCTAATTCATTTGCTTATCTTAGCATATTAGAGTTGGGAAAATAACTCATCTTTTCTGATAATTGCCTATGTTCTAGGTAACAGGAAAATAGGCATCAAGTTTAGTCTTTCAATTTTTTCCTATTACTTTGACTCATTGTATTGCATAACAAAAAGGATTACCCAAACAACATGCTTAGAACAAGGAGAACTTTCAGTGAAATACTTCGTTATGTTAAAATGCAGAGGTGCTGTAACATTGAAAGTGTCAGATTCTTGGGGAGTATGGAGAACCTGATGGTGCTTCTCCCTTGGAAATGCCCTAGGAGCCCACAACCGCTAACACAATTTTGGTGCAAAAGCAAACAGTCCAGCAGGCTCTCTAAAGTAACACTAATTGTAACTTATTAAAATAAAATACGATGCAAAGTATCTGCTTTGAGCTTTTGACTAATCCAAGTAAAGGAATATGAAGGGATTGTAAACAAAATGTCCATTGATAGAACATTGTGTAGAGATTTCTGCTGGTTGAAATGTAATAGGGTAATTCATTAACTTTATTTTGTGTGCCTTAAATTTCTATTTTAAAACATGTACATTTTTGTGAGCCTAAGGTTTCTCATACATGGAAGTATGTAAATAAGTGATAGTTTATTGCTTCAGCTGCTTCAGTAAGATGTTTACTAGTATTAGATTATCAAG
Source organism: Sapajus apella (assembly GCF_009761245.1). NCBI lineage: Eukaryota > Metazoa > Chordata > Mammalia > Primates > Cebidae > Sapajus > Sapajus apella. Next base: position 53,573 of record NW_022437046.1, on the reverse strand, counting down.
AAGACACCCTTGCGAGATTATGTTTTAGATTTTAGGCCTTAGCTCCCACTAGAAATTATTTCTTCACCAGATTTAATGAATAAAGTTTTATGGTTTTTTATGCATCCTAAACTTATCGGATAGTCATTGATAAGTATAGGCTCAAACAATAAATAGAAGAGTGGATGCATAATCTGTCACCTCTGTCTTTGCATCACCACTTATGACACAGTAAACTTGAAAACTCCCCCTCAGGAATATTTAAAAAAATATTTCAGAATAATTCATGGTAATGTCGCAGTAATTCAAATTGATGTCTCTCTTAATAGGTTTCTTAACAATCTAAACTTGAAAGATCAATGTTAATTTTTGGGAATATTGGGATTTGTGATGCTTCTTGCAGGTTACCACAACAAGTATATGAAAATACCTAATATCGACTGAAATGTTTCCATTCCATTGTTGTAATGATCATGAATGGACTTCTTAAACTGATTACCCCACTGAGGGAACCAAATTGGATTCCTACTTTGTTGGACTCTCCTGCTTTTAACCATTTACCATCCCATTTTCTGCCCTGTGATTTTTAAAAAGCTTATTCAATGTTCTGCAGCATCATTATTATATACTGGCTACATTGCTTTTAGGATGCTCTTTCTTGCTAAGAGACAAAAATTTGTTTGAAATTAAAAAAAAAAAAAAGGAATGAGGGGCCAAGATGGCCAAATAGAAACACCTCCCAGTTTTGCCTTTGGGCACCACATAAACTGAGCATTGGTCAGCTTTCGTTTTTCAAAAGTCACTGTTTCCACCCTCTGGAAAGTATCATTCACTCTCTGGAGGATCCATCTTTACCATTCCAAGTTTCTGTCTTGTGACTTTGGCCTGCAAATTAGACACTTCAGCTCATCCAGTAGTCAATTCTGATCCCCTTTCCAGCGTCCCACCCATCCCACTGAATACACTAACACATGCTTCACATGCAGACACTGCTGCGAAGCTGGAGCCCAGGGGTGCTCCCAATCCCATAAGGCGTTCGAGCACACACAGCATCCAAACAGATGAGCCACACCCTTATCACATGTCCTGATATGGGGGTCAGGGAACTCTGCTTCCTCTGGGGACCTGTCTGCTATACAAAAAATAGCAAGTTAAAACAGAACTGTCAGATCTGTCTCTTTTCCATGATCCTGCCAACTCTTTCCTGTAAGTAAAAGGAATATTGGCTTTGCTTCCTGTTACAGAGGACTAGCTGTCACATGGGACTGAAGTAAGGCTCTGGGGCAACCAAAGGCATCTTTTGCTGGAAGACTCCAAGACTGAATTCCACTGGCCAAGACCCCTAGACTTTGTTATGGTTTCTCTTCTTTCAGGGTTTGAAATGGCTCCTATTTTTTTTTTTTTTAAATAATATTAATGGTTTTGCTACAGACTATAGCAATGACATTAAATGGTGGCATTTGGCTCAGCCAAAAGGTGCAGTTCAGAACATGGCCTTTCTTAGAGGTGCCATCCATGGCCCCATCCTAACAGCCGCAGGTGCATGTGGTGCCTGGTGACTTCCCTCTCAGCTCAGGTGCCTCTGTGTGTCTGGCAGCACACTCAAGCCACACCCAATGCCCATAAAGGGCAGAAGAAAACTGCAGCTGCCTCTGGGGCCCTGCATGGAGGTTCTTCCCCCAGATCTCCCCTTTTTGCCCCTTATGCTGTGTTTCTTTCCCATACCCATTTTCTTTTTCCCCCTCCTTCTCTAAGTGAATGGGTTCCTTTCCCCAGCATTCTGCTTGTGATAGAAAAAATGAAGGAGTGACCCCTGCTGGATAATAATTGCAAATTTGGCAGGGCCCATTTGAGACTAACAGATAAATGCAGCCTCTGAAATATTTTGTTCTAAACTCAATTCCAGGCTTCAGGCTGAGGCCCTAGAAAGAAAAAACAGATCTAAGGAATCCAAAGCCAGATGGACAGGCACAATGTAAACAGGCAGAACATATTCCTATCGACCAAACCCCTGCTTCATGGAAGGAGGACGTGCTCCATGGCATGGATAAGGCCCAGGGAAATCAAAGGTTGCCAACAGCAGAGAAAATAAAGGCACAGGTAAGGATGGATAATTCCTATTCTCTAGGTGATCTGTTTCACGGTTGCAGTTTGCAATGGCACCCACGGGTGGCATCTCTCTTGAGTCACTGGGACTTGGGGACAAAAAAACAAAAAAAATAGGAATGCTTTTCTTCCTCACACCCCACATTTTTGCTGAAAGAAAGGAAATGAGGAATGCCTCTATTTCTCTTTCTTTCAAAATGGGCAACCAGCTCTCTTTACCATCCCCAGCTTATTCTCCTCTGGAGAATATCCTGAACCATGGAGACTGCTTTAACACTCAATACCTGGAAAACAAAATGCCTCATAACCCTCTGCACAAAGCTTTGACCTCATTATAAAGGACTGGCTTGGCCTCAGGGGTCATTTATTTCAATACTATTGGGCAGTTGGACCTTTTTATATAGGCACGAGGACAGATGATCTAAGGCTCCATAGGTACAGCTTTTTTATACCTTGCAGGTAAGGTAGAGCTTTGCCAACAGTGTAGGGCTAATGTAGCCCTCCTGTTTGCCATCTAAGGAAAGGTCACAAGGGGCCATCCCAAAAAACTAATAAATGAATTCCAGAGGCACCCCCAACAGAGAAGCCAGCTCCCTCCAGCCCTGCCTCTCCAGGTCCATGCCAACCTCCCTAACCAGCTTCAGTCTCTCACCTGCCCCTTCCTAGAAATCCTCACATTAGGCAAGCCCCAGTCTCACTCTTGCCCCTCCAACTGATGGCTGGTCAATTTGGCTCCATTAAGGTCCAGGTCCTATTCTCTCTATAGAAATGAAAGAAAATTAAGGGGATCTTGGCAAGTTTACTAATAACTCTGACATTCTCTCTATATATTATACAGATACATATGAGGTAGGAATGGAGGGAGGAAGCAATGAGAGAGAGAGAGAGGCTTTTTAGAATATAACCAAAGTATTTAAGCTCTCCTGAAAAAAAAAAAGTTATTTGAAATCAAACCCTGATGGACACTGAGAAGCAAGCTGCTCTGCCAGTGGCAGAAAAATTTGGGGATGAGCTCTGTATCACATAACATCAGGGAGGAGTGCAAACTTTATCCAAATGGAAGAAAAGCGGTACTAGCAAATGACCCTGGATGGGATTCTAATGACTAGAGGAAACTGGAAGAAGAGACATTTTCAGGTGTGCCTAATGGAGGGCTTATGTAGAACTAGGATGAGGCCTCAATTATAGATAGACCAGAAGTTTAATAAAAATCGATTTCATTAAATTCCTGGCCTATCATGGTCTATTTTTTTGAAAAGGCTAGAAAGGCTCTTTGTAAAGCACAGCTATCTCCTGATTCAGTTGAGGAATTAGGAAGGATAAATTTATTACTCAGGCAGCCCCTGTTATCAGGATGACATTGCAGAAATGGGCCCTGGGACCAGACAGTACTTTAGAGAACCTCTGGAAAGTGGCTACCTCAGCCTTTCACAATAAAGATAGCTAGACAAAAAAGCAGAAGCAGCCTTTATGGCCACCATGCAAGCCCACAAACCCCAGAGTTCCAAAGGCATACCTATTAATTGCTACAGATGTGGCAAGAACAGTTACCTCTTCTAAAGTTTAACCACTCCTATATGAGGCTTAATTTCTTTCACCAGGGTGAACAGCTCAGGGCACAATGTTGTTAGCATATTTTACGTATTTTCATAATCTTTGGCACTAGATTCTTTCCTTGTATCATATACATGTTTAACCTAAGCATACTTAACCTTATAAAACTATCTCTCTTGCCTGGCAGCCAAACTCCAAATGATCAAGCAACTGAAATCTCAGACAATGGCTCTCTTTTGCCGGGGAGCTTTAAATAAATCTCTGGGAGGAATCTATTTTCCCTTAAACTCTACCACTAGTCAAGCAGAAAGTAGCTAAGATTGGTGATTATCCATATTCTAATTGCAGTTAGATATGCCTCTTCAGAGGGGAAAATGATACAGACAAGAGACAGGGAAATACTGGGTAGAAGAGGGCAGTTCCTCAGCAAAGGCACCATTCTGTTCAGCCTGGAAACCTGTGGCCACAATATAGGAACAGGTATTCCCATTTTCATGTCTCAAAGTTGCCTTTTGGCCTGCCATGCCCCCTATCCTATACCCACATAAGCCCCAGAACTCCGGCTTTGCAAACAGATGAGCAGATGAACATATAAGCAGACAAGATGAACAGAAGAGCAGAACAGAACAGTATGGCAAAGAGAAAAGGAACGTATGAACTCAGGAGTTTGGTGGAGGTAGTCAAAGAAGAGATTGGCTACTGGATGGCCAAACTCCAGGGGAAGATAGTCTTCCCACTCCATCCCCTTTCCAGCTCCCCAACCATCCAGCTGAGAGCCACATCCACCACTCAAAACTCCCATATTTATTTCAAGTTTGTGTGTAACCCAATTTTTTCTGGATGCCAGACAAGAGATCAGGATATGGAAAGCTGTCACACTGGCCTTCTGCTCTTGCAAAAAGACACAGGGTCCACTGAGCTGTTTAAGATTTAAGCCGTCTGCAGATAGCAAGGATAAAAAAATGCATTGTAGCACATACACTCGGGTTTTGGGAGTTGCAGGTTCCTTCCGTACATGCTGCTGTGGGGCTGGAGCACTGGGTCCTGTGCTGCCCATCTGCATGCTCCTCATCCTGTAAGTGTGCATGGTAGTTGAAAAGATGAGCCACACCCCTGTCCCATGTCTTGCGATGGGGGCTGGGGAGATTTGTTTCACTAGGGTGGCTCTTGTAAGCCTGAGAAGTAGTGATGGCCAGTTCTCAGCAAAGCAAAATACTTAGATTTCTCTGGAAGAAGATAGAGGAAGAGGGAAGGGAACATGTTATGATAGACATATGAGGGCAGAAGAGCCAGAAGATTATGTCCAATGGGAGAACCCAGAGGACAGTGTTCACCAAGGCCATCATAAATGATCTGATGACATGGACACCAACACTACTAAGTAGTGCAGTGATGGTTTTCCTCAGGCCAGAACACATGGCAGCAGAGGTAGTCACAGACAGTCGTTTTAATACCTATGGGGATAAGGGAGCTATAGTGAAGCCAGGTGTTAACATTTAACATGAAGGCTGCAGTTCTGTAAGAGCTGGCAAGGTCACAGGAGACACTAAGGGAGCTTGATCCGGAGAGAGTTGTGGAGATTGTTAAGTATTGTCCACCAAGACCAAGTTAGATATGTGGCCAGCAAGGCTCTCCTCACCACTTATGAACAAGACAAAAATGGAGTATCAGGAAGCTGAGATAATCACTAGTGAAGTCAATGTCAGGCCCAATTCCCAAACTTGTGTCCATTTCTAGATCTAGAACTCATTGAAGAGGTACTTGAACCCTTAAGTAGAAAAGCCCTGAAAAAGCCCTCATTATATGCCATGATTATCTCAGTTCCTCCTCAAAGGTATCTGTGATTATTCAGGCAACTGTACTTTGGGGAAAGAGTAACTAGACATTGAAGATTACTGTACAATTTGAGTTGACATTGATATCCATAAATCAGAAATACAGTCAAGGTTCTTCCATTTATTACATAGACTAATATATAGAATAGAGTCCCTACTTTAAACAGTCTCCACAGACCCACTCATTGGTTATTTTTCTAGTCACTTAAATTACTATTTTGGGATGTTTAATGATGATAAACTTTTCTTAAACAGCCCTCCCCACCGAAATAGAAAGCTTTTTGAATGCATGATAGAGAACTTTGCAGTTTTATTGCTTTCTATTCCAGTTATATGATGATCAGAAAGTTCATATTTATATGAGATAGAAAGAACTCCTACAGTTTGCCTCAGGCACACTAACTCTGTCATGTGCCATAGTATAGTCCTAAAAGACATGGACTGCCTGAACATCCCAGAGAACATCAGTGATCCAATGGTATCATTTGATTGTGCCAAATGAAAAAGGCACTTTGTAAAGGTCTTAGTAAGATACATGCTTCAGAGGGTCGAGACAAATCCAAAGAATTTTTAGAACCCATCATGTCGTTAAGTATTTAATTGGGTCGAGGATTACACTGAATGTTTCCAGAGTAAAGAAAAAGCCTTCATCTTGCATCTGCTATTCTAAAGAGGAGGGCACAATGAATAGTAGGCCTCTTTGGATTCTGGAGATAACACTTATCACCTAGGAATCCTTCCCTGGCCCATGTCTGAAAAGTCATAAAAGGCTTCCAACTTTAAGAGGGTCCACAGCAGGAATGAGTGCTATAGCAGGTCCAGGCTTTGGTGCAAGCATCACTGCCACTCAAGCCTTAGGAACTGACAGACAAGTGTTGGAGGTGCCAGTGGTAGGAAGAGATGCAGGATGAAGCTTATGGAATTATCGCTATAGAGATCCCTGGTATTTTGAAATTAGTCTTGTCTCTCAGCAAAACAATTGTAGATCTTTTGAGAAATCGCTCCTATTTTACCAGGCTGTGGTCATGGGGTACCAAGTGATCATGCATTCAAAACAGCCTATTATAAAATGGGTTCGCCCGACCTACAACACCATAGACTTCCACTGGACCTGTCCAGGTCCACAAGATGGAAGTGGTAAATCTGGAACCAAGCCTGACAGAACCAGAGAGCATAAATTGCATGAGCAGGTAGCCTAGACTCAGGGCACCCACAACATTTGCACCAGTCCTCCTTCCTCACATCCCATCAGTGGCCCTATGGAGTAGTGCCATATGACCAACTGAAGTTAGAGCTTGTTTACAGATGGGTTGGTAAGCTATGTTCTAAGATGCATGGCACTTGCATTACAGCCATATCCGGGGCAGTTTCAAGGGAACGGAGAAGCAGTCTTCAATTAGTGAGACTTGTTATACCTGGTTATCCACTTCCTGTGGAAGAAAAAGTGGCCCAAGATGAGATTTTTTCTAAATCCCTGGGCAGTGGCCAATGGCCTTCTGTCAGGTCAGGGGCTTAGAAAGAGACCAGATTAGAATCAAGAAAGACTGGGAGAGAGGCATAAATATGAGTATACGGGAAGAGTCAGGTCCAAATTGTGAAGATGCTTGTATTTTTGAAAGACATCTACCCCATGAGGCACTGAACAATCAAGTAGAGAAAGGGATTCTGCTAACAATGAAGTTAGCTAGCCTTCATTGTTCAGCTCAGAACTGGAATGATGGGTTACAGAATGGCATCAGTGGCAGAAGATCCTACGTATGGTTCCTGAAGCCCAGATGTATTGCTCAAGGAGGCCACTTAGTGGCAGTTCAGATCCACATTGAACCTCTTTATTCTGGGATGGCCAGTGATTTCTACTTCCAGTTATTTTGGGCATGTGTTTGCTTTTCTCATCCACAGAGCCTTGGCCATTAGTGATTTGATGGCTTCCAAAATTCCTTATCTGCAGGCAAGAGACCTGACATAGCACAGGATCAAAGGAGTGGACGTGTTTCACAGGAAGACATATGCAGGATGGAATAGGGCCGATGACCATGGGATTCACTAGTATATCATTATCTCAACTACCACAAGCAGCTGTCCTCAGGATATTGAGGATACTTTCTCAGAACAGAACTGAAACAGCATCTCAGAAAACTCTTCACAGAAGCAGAATGTCAGCCTTTAAAATACATTATGTGTATTTAGAGATCCATGTGCTGCTGTGTCTCCAATAGGAGAAGTACCATAAACCAGAACCCAAGGGGTAAAAACAGGAATATCCTATATATAGTCATCCTTAATAGTCCACTGGGAGACCGACTTCCCATCTCTGGAAGTGTTGGCTCTGCAGGGTTTGAGATTCTGGTTTCCAAAGCAGGTTCACTCTGGGCAAGGGACTGAAGGTCCCATTGAGCTACAACTTACAGCTGCTATCAGGATACCTTGGACTACTATGCCCAAGGATCAACAGGTGAGGAGGAGTTGCCATACTGGCAAAAGTAATTGACCTTGATTAGCAGGAAGAGAGGGTTGCCTTTATACAATGTATATGAAGAAAGATATGTAAAATATGTGAAGCCAGGTGATCCACTTGGACATTTTCTCGTGCTTCCTTGACCAATTGTGACTATGGGCATATATGTAGATCATTCCTCAGATAAGGGTACAATTAAATAGTCCTCTCAGGAATAAAGGATTGGGGTCACCCCACTAGGGAAGACACCAAGATTTACAATGTCGATAGTTGAGGGTGAGAAGAATTGAGTAGCAAAGAAATGAGGGGAAGAGTTGTAGCCTATAACTTGAGAGAAAAGGGCTGTTTATTCTACTAACCTTCCTCTATGTTTCTCCTTCAGCAAGGGAGGCCCGCTGTAGCTATGAAGGAGATGTTCCCTACATCTGTTAGAAGGAGATCCATGCAGTACAAGAATTGACTGTGGTGGCCATGAAAACATGCCTTTCAGATTTGAATGCTGACAGCCTCAGTCACCGTGCTCTAGAAATACACGGCATTGTCTAGGCTTCACTTCCCTTTGGTTGTTTGACCAATGAATGAGCACAGAGTTTGATGAATGAATTAGGCCTATTAAGACAGGCCTAATCTTGTGAGATACTGGACTCCTCATAGATGCCCTTATTCAAGGTCTCCATTAACCTTTCCCAAAACATTCTTAGAGATGCACAGACATCTAAGGTTCTGTTTTTTTTTTTTTTCCCCTGAACATCTTTCTTGAATTAATTTTTCAGCTTCCCAAAGGTGAGTCTTACATTGTGACCTTATGGCTCCTAGCCTGTCTTGAGATCCCTCTCTCTCCATCTTCCTTTATGGCCATTTTCCCTTCAGCCCCCTGCAGTAAGCCTCTGAGATATCTAATTCTATCTTTATCTGTACTTCAGAAGACCTATTCTAACCCAATTATGTAAAGTCCCACAGGAAAGTCTTCAATTTTATACCCACGGCAGTTGGTCCTTGGGAAGAACTAATACCTGTTATGAGTAGAGTCCTTTGAGATCTCTTTTCAAAGACTTCTGTCAAAGCCACTTAAGAAGGAATACAGGTACTTCCTGAGGTCTGTCCTGGGGAGATACTGCTGCTCCAGGGGTTGACCTGGCAGGGAGTTGCTGTGCGGTCTGCTCCTGCACTGCTTTGTGCAGGCAGCTGCTGGCCCCTCTGTTCCTGGGCTTGCCATCCCAGGACACCCTCCTGGCCCATCCAAGAAATGCAGCCCTACCTGCATATCTCCACTGTAGACCTGTGGGAAGTGGCTCCCCACACCGGGGGGTCAGGACTTGACTGTCCTGGGAGCCTGTAGTCTTCCTCCTGACCTGCCCACGCCCCTCCCACCTGTGGGGGCCCGTCACTAAAGTCGTGGGGTGAGAGGGCATTGGAAAGGTTTCCTGAGGACTGGTACAGGCTTGGAGCTGGAAGCCATGTGCTGCCCTAGGAGTGTGACAGAGCTCAACAGCAGTGCATGCAGATACTCCTCAGAACTGAGGCTTTCCAAAGGACCAGTGACAGTTTCCTGTGCCCTATGATTTTTTTCTACTCTGTAGCTAGCTATCTCTTGATCCCACCATGCAAGGCCTTCCAGATCAATCAGGAAAAAGGGTGTAAACAAGAAAAACAGTCAACTACAAGACAACCAAGGAAGCCAACAAACATGTGGCATCAGTCAAGACTGTGAGCCATGAAAAATTAAAGCAATTAATTCAAGAAAGATGTTAAACAGATCCTAAACCACCTATGCTGGTCAGAAGCCTTCTGACAAGAGCTGGGGCAGCAAATAAGAGTTTGGATAGGACTGAGGTTCTTTGTCAGAACCCGGAGTGTCCTTAACCTGCAATGGGCTTACAATGGCACTATGAAGCACCTCTTAGCAGGTGACTCTCCCAACCCCCACTGGTCATAGCCAAACCCAAAAAGTTTCCACTTTCTAAGTGTTTAGAAAAGCAACATGATTATGATGATAAGATACTCCCTGATTTGGGAGTAAAGCACTCAGAAAATGATTTGGTTCCAATGAAAGACACCCAAGCCCTTTCTGATATAGACTAACTGGTGGGCAAAATTCCTCTTTAATAAAAAGTTAAGAGCCAAGAGACAACGCAGTCTTGGTTACAAAGAGGTGAGGATTCCAAAAATCAGTATCCCTACCCAAAGGGGCCCTGCAGCTGAGACCCTTCCTGCTCCACTGGAAGGGACATTCTGTGGTGAAGAACTATTCTCTGAAGAGACATGGAATGATACCAGTAGTTCCTCAAAATTGTCTGCTCAGGACACACTGTGTGCTCCTTTGCCCTAAAGAGCAACGCCCAAAGTTACCTCAAGGAAACCCCTACATTTGGTTAGAAGAGTTAACTTAAGAGATTCTACCCCTGAACTTACCCGACTCTTACCTGGATCTCATTAAAAGTGAACATGATCGCTACCTCACCTCCAAAGGTTCAATTCAGGTTATCCTTATTAACTCCTTGGCTCTTGGTGGGAGTACATCTCCTACCTCTGTAATAAAATTCCACTTGGCAGGCTCAAAACAAGTGACCCTTGGTGCTAAACCAGATCAAGATACCTTCAAAGCTATTGTAAATCAACAGGATATTTCTGATACCATCTCTCTTCTAAGACAGGCCTTTGGTGCTATCCCACTTCAATGGGAACTTCCTGGGGTTGACCTAGGTCATGGTGAGGCCCTGGGTTAGACCCCAGATCCACCTGAGATTCCTGGTGCTATTTCAGTCCAAGGAGGGTCTTCGGTACTCTTTTAGACCAACAAGAAACTATTGGTATGAGTGGGGGTGTTGTCCCAGACTTGCCTGTCTTTCTGTTCCTTTAAATCCAATTGCTACCTTTAATGCTCCTTCCAAATGGCCTGAGCCCCAAAGCACTGTCTCATATGGATTTGCAATCCAGGGTGCTATACAGATTTTTGCCTTTAGGCTCATGACACACTCAGTTACAAGCAATGTAGAAAACGAGAAGTAGGTTCATATAAGCTTCCTGACAGCTAGCACTCAGTGGTTCCCATTAGCCCCTGAGAGGACTCTTGCATGCTTCACTGGCTGTTGCCCAACTTTCTGTTGATGCGGAAGCTTTGAAGTTCTCTTGATGATCTGGTTTAGCACCAAGCGTTCCTTGTTTTCAGCCTGCCAAGAGGAATCTGGATATTATAAAGGAAAACAAGAGGTCCCAGAGGGAAAAGAAGCCCAAAGCTTTAAAGGTAGATTTTGACAACAAACCAGTAAATGGCCCCAAGTCAGAATCCATGGACTACAGTAGATGTGCTTATGGGGAAGAAAAATTGGAATTGAACCCATATCCTGTTAAAAATGTAACTAAGAATGAAGAAAGCATGACAGGGATCGAGGTGGAGAAGTGAACAAAAGAAATCACACTTAACTGATCATGTCAAAGGAAATTTCAATGTTAATGTCCCAGAAGCTGAAAAAATTGAAAAACTCAAGTGAGATAAACCAAACCTGCAAAATTGTTTGTACAAACTGTAAGAAATGGCATTAAACATGTACACTATTTACACCCACCGAAACAAATGTGTCATTTAAAAAATTCAGTATTGAAGAATTCAGCAAGACATTGGAAAACAATTCTTACAAATTCCTAAAAGACACTGCAAACCATAACAATGCCATAAGTTCCTTTGCTGCTGATATGAGTTGTGATCATCTCAAGGGGATAAGTAGTGTTTTAGTGTTCCACTAGCCTGGCTTTAACTGAAATTCCATCCTTCATTGTTCACACTCCAAAGTAAGTTGTCATGCTAGTATACACAATGAAGGTGATCAACCAATAACTCCAGGGAATATACTAAGTAAAAAACCAAAAGATGAATCTCCAGTTTAACCAAGTCTCCCATCATTAATAAAAGATAAGAGATGAACATTGGAGCAAGTGGGAGTCATTGAGGCCCTGACTCAACTCTCAGAGAATTCCTCCCCATCAAAGTCAGAGAAGGATGAAAAGTCAGCAGAGAACAGCAAGTTTGCTTAATAGCTGCAAAGCTACCCTCTACACTGGGAAAAAAAAAAAAAAAAAAAAAAAGACCTCCAGGACCCAAACTTCCAAGGAGAGTAACCAAACGTTCATCACTGCCCATCTTTGGAAAAACAAAGTTCATGCAACACAGTGGTTTTCAATGGACAAACTATGCTTTCCAACTCACATAACAGCTCAGCTGCTAACCAAGCATCCACAAAGTCATATGAATATTCAAAAATCACAAATGTTCCCTTTTTATACCAAAATCAAACTCATGCAGAACTGACACCAATACAAGTATTTCTCCAGGGATAATTACTCTTGATGGTTGTTTCAAGAATTTGCATCAGTTGCCACCAAGAAATAATGGAGTATGGTATTGTAACTCATAACTAGACAGCAGCAAAAATTTGGACTCAGCTATCTATGTCAGGATGCAGCCCATACTCAAATTGAAGACGACCTTGGAACACGGTTGGGACAACTTGCTTCAATAATTAAGTTCAATTATATAAATCCACAGGACAAGAAAGTTGGAAGTAGACCCACAAGCCTTGTCACATGTAATGTGTCCTTCCCATTTTCTATATTGCTTATAGCCATTATTGGAGGTATTGAATTTTTCTGAGTTTGATGACTGAGGAATGTCTCATGAGCCCAAAGGTAAAATAGGCACATTACATGCACAAGGGCACATTTATCCAAAAATAATTGTGTTATTGCTGTACAACAGAAGCCACCTTCAAATTACAAAACAATCACGCTTCATCATTAACAAAGCAAAGGAACACATTCCAGAAAAAGAAAATCCACCCCATCAAGAGATTGGCGGAAAAAGCTGCCCAGTTGTAAGTTATCAAGAAAAAGATCAAAAGTGGGAAACGTTGTCCTTTATGTACAGTACAATTTGACATTTTGATAGCATTGAAATTTCAATATTTTGTCCACATGATTTTCCTCCTGTATTGGGGAAAATTTCTTCCTCAACCAAATTATGGAAACCAGTGGCTCAGATGAGGTCCATTATACAACCCAAAACAGTATTTCCTACACTCACGCAGATAAAATTAGATATCCTGAATCAATAGAGGAAAAGATGAAGGTTAAACCATTGGATTCACTCAGCTTATTTCATCTTAAAATGGAATCCAATGGGAAAGCATTCACTGATAAAGCTTATAGTTCTCAGGTACGATTAAAAGTGAATGCCAATCAGAAAGCACATCCTTCGACCCAGCCCTCCCCTCCAGCTAATCAATGTGCTAACATGACAGCTGGCAATGACCAAATACGGTTTCAGCAGGTTAAGGAGCAACTCATGCATCAGAGACTGCCAACATTGCCCTGTATCTCCTATGAAACACCCTTAGTTGAGTCAGCACTAACTCTGGAATGTAAATGTAGTATGTTCAGGTGGAATTACATTGGTTTCTACCAAAAGTGAAGAGGAAGTCTGTTTATCCAGTGTGGGAACATCAGCATTTTTCACAGCAGACAGTGCACAGAAAAATGTCCACGATTATGCCATAAACTTCTTTACTAACCCTACAAAAAACTTAGTGTCTGTAAAGATTCTGAACTGCCCACCTGCAACTGTCTTGATCGAGTTATACGAAAAGACAGGCCCATATTATACAGACATTGGGGCAGGACGAATGTTGCTGCTGTCAGGCAAATCATGGACAATAGGTATGGTCAAAAAGGAAATACAGTAAGGATAGAAATAGTGTACACCAGTAAAGAAGGGAAAAGCTCTCATGGGTGTCCATCACTGCTTTTTCTTAAAACCCACTTAGCATTTGAAGAAAAAGTTCTTTGGTCCAGCAGCATACAGGTAATGACTGTCCAACTACTGTTATGATGGTGCTCATCATGGTATGGGATGGCATCCCGACCGACTATACAGAGCTCAGAATCTAAGTCATACAATGGTCATCCTACTGACCGAAGATGCACCCTCAGTGAAAATTGTCTCCGGATTCCTTGACATGTACAGGTAACTTGTGGAGCTTCTTTCTCTTTGGGCTGTTTATTGAGTATGTACTTTAACAACTAAGTTTGGTAGAGGCCCAAGCCCCAGAATATTTAGAATTGATCCAAGCTCTCCCTTACACGAAAGAAAAAACTTTGAAGGTAACAGTTTGGATACACTATTAGCTCTAATTCATAAGCAGTATGCTCCAGTAGCTTACTAAAATCAGGTGGAATATAAAAATATTGCCTGAGAATGTCAGCTTGGCAGCAAGGAAGGTCGTCCCTCCCCTGGGGTCACTGCTTACCTGGACTTCTGTGCCCACCTCCACAGGGACATTCACAACGTGAATAATGGAAGCACCTTGGTTTGTACTTTAACTCGAGGAGATAACTGCTCTTTGGGTGTTATTCCTCAAGATGAGCAGCTCCATGTGCTGCGTCTTTATAAACTGGTTCAACACAGATGAGTTTGGCTCCAAGGAAGGAACGGAAACCAAGATTAAATCTGGGGCCATTGAGGTCCTGACACCCTCCAGAAAAAGGAACGTGTTTCACTCAGCCTATTCCCCATTCTGGGAAGAATAGGGCTGCAAAGATGATGGAGATTGTTGCACATAAGGGCAGTGGAGAAGGAACCTATTCCCCGAATCAAGCGGGAGAACAACAACAAACAGTAAGGCTTTATCACCGCCACCTTAGGGAGTCAAGCTGAGATCATGCAATCTGGAGTACACAGTGAAACCAATCCCCACTTTATCTTAAAAGGTTCAGACAACATGAAAACCTATTCACTGATGCCATCTGCTTCTCACCCAGCGATAGAGGCATCTCAAGGCTTCTCCTGGTCCTCAAAGACTGCTTCAGCCACACCAACTCCATTGAAGAATGATTAAGCAGTCTCTTGTGGGTTTTCGGAAAGCAGCAGCACTCCCCACTGCATGATGCCTTTGGGAAGACTCAGTGGTGCCAATGCAGCTGCCGAAGACCCTGGCATTTCACAGCTTGGTGAAGTTGCTCTTCTTCTATGTCTGCTCCTGTGACACAGCCCTTCATTATTCTGAGCCTTCTCCTGGTGTGACTGAGCTGCTAAAGTCTCATCAGACAAACCAGCAGCCCTCATTCCTCCCCTCCCCTCAAGATCTTGCCTCTTCTCCGATGGAACAAGATGAGTAACATTCTGAAACAGATGAACCTCTATCAGAGGAGCCCCTATCTGATGACCCCTTGTCACCTGCTGAGGAGAAATTGCTTCACATTGATAAGTATTGGTCAGACAATGAGCACACATCTTTTTGGATGCAAATATTGGTGGAGTGGCCGTCGCACCTGCTCATGGCTTGGTTTTGAGTGTGACCGGCGAGAGCTGCACTCTACCACTCTTGTTGAGCATCCCAACCGTCTCTCCCTTGTCTTGTTATCAGCACGAAAACCTGAATAAATCCCAACACGGTTTTTAACTAAACAAGATTAAGTTTGAGGCTAAAGAAGCTAATAGTAAGAAAATAAAGGCCTCAGAGCAGAAAGACCAGGCAGCTAATGAAGGTCCAGAACTGTCTTCTATGAGAAAGAATTTGGTTCAATTCATTCACTTCAAAGAATTAACATTAACTCATGACAATGTTGTCACCATTTCCCCTTATGCTCTCACACACGTCGCAGGGCCCCATAACCATGGGGTCTGGATGCTTTTCTCCTCCCTTAATCCCTTTGCTAGTGCAGTGTATTTTCTCAAGGTGCTGTTAAAAGAAAGTCATGTTGTCATTTACTATGTCTTCATTTCACCCATTTCAAGTCTGAGGTAAAAAGAATAGTAACAAATGGGGTGGGTGTTCTTAACTATTTTGACACTTGGTAGAAGGTGCACATTTTAAGCAAAAATAAAAGTTTTACAGTTTTAAATACATAAAAGAAATGTTTCATTTAGGCATTAACCTTGGTAGACTATGTTACCAAGACTACGTTGGGGTTTATTCAGATTTTTGTGCTGGTAACAAGACAAGGGAGAGATGGTTGGGATGCTCAACAAGAGTGGTGGTGTGTAGCTCTGTTTACTATGAAACAAGAGTCATTTTTAGGGGATTTTAACAGGCTCATGTTCTATGATGTAAAATCAAGACAGTATTAACTACACAGCTTCTGGTGCTTAACCACATCCACACAGTTAAAAATAAGCTGAATTATTTCATGGTGCCATTGTTCCAACATCTTCCAATCATTGCTAGAAAATTGGCATAGTCTTTTGAAATAAACTTATGGAATGTTTTCTCTTAAAATATTTCTCCTGTGTAAAATAAATCATTGTTGTTAGCAATGGTTGGAGGCTGTTCATAAATTGTAAATATATTTTATAAGCACTTTCTATTTTTACAAGTAGCTTGAAATAATGTAAGAATTCTATTGTCTACTGTTTGTGCTTATTTGCATACAAGAGAAATCATTTATCCTTGCTCTGCAGAGTTCCTCTTAAGTGCAGTATGTATTCTAATCATGTGTATGGTTTGTATTTTTACTGTGTCCTTTCACATTCAACTATTAGCAACTTGCAGTATATAGTTAATGAGAAGTTGTTAATTATGGAATTAGGAAGCCTATCACCAACATGAACATTTTCTTTGGAACTAGGTAAGAGTGGTCTTTTAGGTAAGAGTGGTCTTTTCTGACTTATTGAACACTCTCACTTTAGTGTCATCCCACATTTCTCGGTATAATCCATGAGGTGTGTTTCCAAAAGGAGATGATGGGACAGGTTAGGTTTCACCAGAGTCAAATGCTTCTAATGCCTCAAGGTGAATAAAACACAAAAATTAAGTAGATATTCATACTGAAGTCTAATATAGAATTAGAAAATTAAGTTTTTGTCGAGAATTTGTTTTCAAAGTATCTCTACTTAATCAGCCTCCCCAACCCCATGTCAAACAAGAGGAATGATACTATAAACATGGCTTTGTCCTTTAAGAGCTAACTGATTTATCTTAGCGTATTAGAGTTGGGAAAATAATTTCTGATAATTGCTGATGTTCTAAGTAACAGGAAAAAAGTCGTTTATTTTAGTCATTCCATTTTTTCCCATTACTTTGACTCATTGTATTGCAAAACAAAAAGGATTACCCAAACAACATGTTTAGAACAAGGAGAACTTTCAATAAAATACTTGATTCTGTTAAAATGCAGAGGTGCTGTAACATTCAAAGTGTCAGATTCCTGGGGAGTATGGAAAACCTAATGGTGCTTCTCCCTTGGAATTCTCCATGGGAATCCCACAACCACTAACACTTAAAATTTTGGTGCAAAAGCAAACAGTTCCAGCCAGCTCTCTAAAGTAAAACTCACTGTAACTTATTAATATATGGTACAAAGTATCTGTTTTGAGCTTTTGACTCATCCAAGTAAAGGAATATGAAGGGATCGTAAATAAAATGTCCATTGATAGAGCATCATGTACAAGTAGATTACTGCTTGTAAAAATGTGTAATAGGGTAGTTCATTGACTTTAGTATTTTGTGTGCCTTAGATTTCTGTTTTAAAACATGTGTATTTTTGTGAGCCTAAGGTTTCTTACACATTTAAGTATATAAATGATTGTTTACTGCTTCAGCTGCTTCAGTAAGATGTTTACTAGTGTTTGACTATCGACTATCAGGAATATAACCTCGCGAGATTATGTTTTAGATTTTAGGCCTTTGCTCCCACTAGAAATTATTTCTTCACCAGATTTAATGGATAAAGTTCTATGGCTCTTTACGCATTTGCTCATTTATTCATTCTTCCAGTCTACACTTACTGAATGCCTGCAAAATCTGTCACTTTTGTTTTCTTTTGAATCACCACCTATGACATAGTAAACTTGAATAAAAACTACCCTCAAATATTTCAAAATAGCAAATTATCTTCAGAATAATCTGGTAACATATGCAGTAATTCAAATTGACCTGTCTCAATAGGTTTCTTAATCTAAACTTGGTACATTTAATTTTTGGGACTATTGGGATTTCTGATGCTTGTTGCAATTTACCAAGTATGTGAAAGTATCTAGTATCAACTGAAATATTTTCATTCCATTGTTGTAATTATCATGGACTTAAACTGATTATGCCACTGTGGAACCAAATTGGATTCCTGCTTTGTTGAAGTCTTTGCTAATTTCAACAATTTACCATCTCATTCTCTGCCCTGTGATTTTTCAAAAGCTTATTCAATGTTCTGCAGTATTGTGATTGTATGCTAGCGACACTGCTTTTAGAATGCTCTTTCTCACAAAGCAAGGAAATAAATTTATTTGAATGAAAAATAAAGGAGGGAGGGGCCAAGACAGCTGAACAGAAATAGCTCCAGTCTTTGCCTTTATCTCATACACATAAACTGAGCTTTAGTCAGCTTTCATTTTTCAAAAATCACTTTGTTTCCACCTTCTGGATGTCCCATTTTTACCACCCCAGGTCTCTGCCTTGTGACTTTGGCCTGCAAATTAGACACTTCAGCTCATCCAATAGTCAACTCTGGTCTCATTTCCAACTTCCCACCCATTCCACAGAGCACACTGTAACACGTGCTCACTTGGGCTTCGGGAGTTGCAGGCTCTCACCTCAGACACTGCTGTGGGGCTGGAGCCCAGGGGTGCTCCCACTCCCATAAGGGGTTTGAGCACACACAGCATCCAAACAGATGAGCCACACCCTTGTCACACGTCCTGATATGGGGGGGCAGGGAAGTGTTTTATCTGAGGGCATGTCTGTTATACAAAAAATAGCAAGTTAAACACAGAACTGTCAGATCTCTTTGCCATGACCCTGCTAATTCTTTCCTGTAAGTAAAAGGAATATTGGCTTTTTTTCAGAGGTCTGTCACATGGGACTCGAGTAAAGCCCTAGGGCAACCAAAGGCATCTTTTGCTGGAAGACTCCAAGACTGAACTCCACTGACCAAGACCCCTAGACTTTGTTATGGTATCTCTTCTTTCACAATTTGAAATGGCTATTTCTTCTATTATAATGTTAATGGTTTTGCTACAGACTGCAGCAATGATATTAAATGATGGTATTTGACTCAGTCAAAATGTGCAGTTCAGAACCACGTGGTCTCTTAGAGGTGCCATACCAGGTCCCATACTAATAGTCGCAAGTGCATGTGGTGCATGCTGCCTTCCCTCCCAGCTCAGGTGCCTCTGTCCAGCAGCACACTCAAGCCATGCCCAATGCCCACAAAGGCGGGAGAAAACTGCAGCTGCCACTGGGGCCCTGCATGGAGGTTATTCCCCTAGACCTCCCCCGCTTTTGCCCGTTAAGCTATTTCCCTTCCCCATTTTCTTCCCCTCACTTCTCTAAGAGAGGGTTCCTTTCCCCAATGCTCTGCTCGTGGTTAAAAAAAAAAAAAAATGGAGTGACCCCTTCTGGCTAATTGCAAAGGCGGCAGGGCTTATTTGAGACAGACAGACATGCAAGCCCCTGAAATATTTTGTCTGAAACTCAATTCCAGGCTTCAGGCTGATGCTCTAGAAAGGAAAACCAGATCTGATGAATCCAAAGCCAGGTGACAGGCACAATGTAAACAGGTAGAACAAATGCCTGCCGACTAAAACCCTGCTTCAGGGAGAAGGCCCAGGAAACTCATAGGTTGCTGACTGTAGGGAAAATAAAAGGCACAGGTAAGGGTGGAGAATTCCCATTCTCTAGGTGCTCCCTGCTTCAGGATTGCACGTTGCAATGGTACATGTGAGGGGCATCTGTCTGGGGTCACTGGGACTTGGGGACAAAATAAAAGGAATGCCTTTCTTCCTCACACCCCAAGTTTTTGCTGAAAGAAGGGAAATGAGGAATGCCTCCATTTCCCTTACTTTCAGAATGAGCAACCAGCTCTCTTTACCACCCCAGTTTATATTCCCTCTGGTGTGTATCCTGAACCATGGAGACTGCTTTAACTCTCAATATCTGGAGAACAAAATGCCTCATAGCCCTCTGCACAAAGGTTTGGCCAACTTATAAAGGACTGGCTGGGCCTCAGGAGTTATTTCCATACTATTGGGCAGTTGGACCTTTTTATATAGGCACAAGGACAGATGGTCTGAGGCTCCATATGTACAGCCATCTAAGGAAAGGTCACAAGAGGCAATCTCAAAAAACTAAAATGAATTCCAGAGGCACCCCCAACAGAGAAGCTAGCCCCCTCCAGCCCTGCTCCTCCAGGTCCATGCCAACCTCTGTGTATCCAGCTTCATTCTCTCTCCTGTCTTCTCCTAGAAATCCTTACATTAGACAAGCCCCAGTCTCACTCTTGCCCCTCCAACAGATGCCTGGTGAATTTGGTTCCAGTAAGGTCCAGGTCCTCTTCTCTCTATAGAAATTAAATCAAATTAAGGGGATCTTGGCAAATTTTCAGATAACCCTGATATATAGAGGTTTTTTTGGCAATTAACCCAAGTATTTAAGCACTCCTGAAAAAAAAACGTCACTTTGAAATCAAACCCTGATGAACACTGAGAAGCAAACTGTTCTGCAAGTGGCAGAAAAATTTGGGGATGAGCTTTGTATCACATATAGCATCAGGGAGGGGGGCAAACTTTATCCAACTGGAAGAAAATTGGTAGCAGCAAATGACCCTGGAGGGGATTCCAATGACGAGATGGGAGACTGGAAGAGGAGACATTTTCAGGTGTTCATAATGGAGGGCTTATGTAGAACTAGAACCACACCTCAATTATAGATAGACCAGGAATTTAATAGGTAGACCATGATAGACCAGGAATTTCATAAAAATATCACTGCCCTCTAGGAAAGACTTAAAGGGCCCTTGGTAAAGCACACTCCTCTATCTCCTAATTCAGTTGGTCAACAATTATGAAGGAAAAATTTATTATCCAAGCAGCCCCCAATATCATGAGAACACTGTAGAAATGGGCTCTGACACCAGACAATACTTTAGAAAACCTCTGGACATTCAGTCTTTTACAATAAAGATAGATAAAAACCAGAAGCTGCTTTTATGGCCACCATGCAAGCCCACAAACCCCAGAATTCCTAAGGTGTACCTCTTAATGGCTACAGATGTGGCAAGAACAGTTTAGCCACTGCTGTGTGAGGTTTAATTTCTTTCACCAGGGTGAAACAGCTTACGGTACAATGTTGTTTGTATATTTCACTTTTTGTTTCCATAATCTTGGGCACTAGATTCTTTCCTTGTATAATACACAGGTTTATTCCATGCATATTTAACCTTATATAACTTTATTTCTCTTCCCTGGTGGCCAATCTCCAAATGGTTAGGTAACTGGAGCCTCGGGCGATGGCTCCCTTGTGCTGGCAACCCTTTAATAAACCTCTGGGAGGAAGCTACTGTTTTCCCTTTAACACCACTTCTCAGCAGGATGTAGCTAAGACTAGCTATTATCCATATTCTAATGGCAGATGTGCCTCTTCAGAAGGGGAAATGAGGCAGACAAGAGACAGGGAAATAATGGGTACAAGAGGCAATTCCTCAGCGAAGGCCCCACACTTAAGCCTGGAATCCTGCAGCCCCGTAATGGGAACAGACATTCCTATTTTCATGCCCCAAAGTTGCCGTTTGGCCTGCTATGGTCCCCTATCCTGTACCCATATAAGCCCCAGACCCCAGGCTCCACAAATAGATGAACCAATTAGCAGATAAGCAGACAACAAGATGAACAGAAAAAAACAGAACAGCATGGCAAAGAGAAAAGGAGCATATGAACTGTGAGGACTTTTGCTGGGGGTGATCAGATACAAGATTGGCCACTGGGTGGTCAAACTCCAGGGGAAGATTATCTTCTCACTGCATCCCTCTTCCAGCACATCCACTTGGGCTTCAGGAGTCACTGGTTCCTGCCCTGCATGCTGCTGTGTGGCTGGACTGCTGGGTCCTGCACCTGCCCGTGTGCATGCCTCCCTCCTGTAAGGTGTTTAAGTGTGCAAGACAGTTGAAAAGATGAGCCGCACCTCTGTCACATGTGCTGTGATGGGGGCTGGTGAGCTCTGTTTCACTAGGGTGGCTCTTGTAAGCCTGAGAAGTAGTGATGGCCAGTGCTCAGCAAAGCAAAATATGTAGATTGCCCTGAAAAAAGAAGAGGAAAAATGGGAACATAATATATAATAGACATGTAAGGGCAGAAGATCCAGAGGATTATGTCCAATGGTAGAACCCAAGGACAGTATTCACCAAGGCCATCACAAATGATCCGATGACATGGACACCAACACTATTAAATAGTGCAGTGATGGCTTTCTTCAGATCAGAACACAAGACAGCAGTCAGATGGGCTTATCAATACCTATGAGGATAGGAGGGTGATGGTGAGGCCAGGTGGTAACATTTAACCCTGAGAAGTCAGAAGGCTGCAATTCAGTAAGGGCTGGCAAGGTCACAGGGTACACTAAGGGGGCTTGACCCAGAGTGGTGTGAAGATTAAATATTTTCCCCCAAGGACCAAATTAGATTTGCAGCCACAGCAGGGCTCTAACTCAGCACTTATGAACAAGTCAAAAATGGAGGATCAGAAGGCTAAGATAATTACTAGTGAAGCCAATGTCAGGCCCATTTCCCAAACTTGTGTCTGTTTCTAGATCAGTAACCCATTGAAGAGGTACCTGAATCCTTAAGTAGAAAAGCCCTGAAAATGCCCCCATTATATAACATGATTCTCCCAGTTCCTCCACACAGGTACCTATGATAATTTATTCAGGCAACTGTACTTTGGAGAAAGAATAACTGGACACTAAGGATTACCGAACAGTTTGAGTCAACCCCAATATCCAGAAATTGGAAGTACAGTCATGATTCCTCTATTTACTACATAGACTAGTATCTAGAATAAAGCCCCCACTTTAAACAGTCTCCATGCATCCAGGATCCACAGACTGAGCCACTCACTGGTTATTTTTCTAGTCACTTAAAGTTACTATTTTAAAGTTACTGTTCCACGTTGTTTAACTACCATATACCCTTTGTTCTGAAGCTGCCCTCTCCACCAAAATAGAAAACTTTTTGAATGCATGATAGAGAACTTTGCAGTTGTATTTGCTTTCTATTCCAGTTGTATCATCAGAAAGTTCATATTCATATGGGATAGAAAATATGACTCAGTTTGCCTCGGGCACATTAACACTGTCGTGTGCCATAGTATAGTCCTAAAAGACATGGACTGCCTGAACATTCCAGAGATCATCAGTGATCCAATGGTGTATCACATAGATTGTGCCAAAAGAACACGAGGTGCTTTCTAAAGGCCTTAGTAAGACATATGCTCCAGAGGTTGGAGACAAATCCAAAAAACTTTCAGGATGCATCATGTCAGAAGTATTTAACTAGGTCCAGGGTTACACTGAACATCTCCAGAGGAAAGCAGCAGCCTTCATCTTGCATCTGCTATCCTAAAGAGGAGGGCACAACGAGTAATAGGCCTCTTTGGATTCTGGAGAGAACATTTGTCACCTAGGAATCCTGCCCTGGCGCGTATGTGAAAAGTCATAAAAGGCTTCCAACTTTAAGAGGGCCCAGAGCAGGAATGAGTGCTACAGCAGGTCCAGGCTTTGGTGCAAGCGTCACTGCCACGTAAGCCTTAGGAACTGACAGACAAGTGTTGCAGGTGCCAGTGGTAGGAAGAGATGCAGGACGGAGCTTATGGAATTATAGCTATCTCTGGTATTTTTAAATTAGTCTTGTCTACAGCAAAACAATTGTATTTTGAGAAATAGCTCCTGGTATTTTACTGGGCTCTGGTCATGAGGTACCCAGTGATCGTCCATTCTAAACAGCCTATTATGAAATGGTTTGTCTGACCTACCACACCATAGACTACCACTGGACCTGTCCAGGTCTAAGATGGAAGTGGTTAATCTGGGACCAAGCCAGACAGAACCAGAGAGTATACGTTGCATGAACAGGTAGTACAGATTCAGGGAACCCACACCATTTGCACCAGTCCTCCTTCCTCACATCGGGTCATGGCTCTGTGGAGTAGTGCCATATGACCAACTGAAGCTACAGCCTGTTTCCAGATGCACTGGCAAGCTATGGGCTAAGATGCATGGCACATGCATTACAGCCATATACAGGAGCAATTCCAAGAGAACAGAGAAGCAGTCTTCAATTAGTGAGACTTTTTATACCTGGTTCTCCAGTTTCTGTGGAAGAAAAAGTGGCCCAAGATGACAATTTCTCCAAATCCCTGGACAGTGGCCAATGCCTTCTGTCTGGTCAGGGGCTTAGAGACTAGATGATTAGAAACAAGGACGACTGGGAGAGGGACATAAATATGAGTATATGGGAGTCAGACCAAAATTATGAAGATTCTTGTATCTTTAAAAGATTCTACCAGAAGAGGCACTGAACCATCAAAGTGATTCTTCCAGTTGAAGTTAGCTAGGCTTCATTGTTCAGCTCAGAACTGGAATTATGGGTTATAGTGGGTTATAGAATGACATCCGTGGCATCAGATGACCTTATGTATGGTTCCTAAAGCCCAGATGTATTGCTCCTCAAGGAGGCCACTTAGTGGCAGTTCAGAACAACATCAAGCCTCTTTATTCTGGGATGGCCAGTAATTTCTTTTTATGTTTGTTTTGGCCATGGGTTTAACCTTTCTTGTCCACAGAGCCTTGGCCATTAGGACAACTTTGATGGCTTCCAAAATCGCTTATCTACAGGCAAGAGAACCAACACGGTACATGATCAAAGGAGTAGACATGTTTCACAGCAAAGGATATGCAGGACAGAATAGGGCTGATGACCATGGGATTCACTAGTAGTATAACATATCAACTACCAGAAGCAGTTTTCTTCAGGATATTGAGGATACCATCTAAGAATAAAAACTAAAGCAGCATCTCAGAAAACACTTAACAGAAACAATGTCAGCCTTCAGAATATATTATGTGTGTTTAGAGATCAATATGGTGCTGAGTCTCCAATAGAAGTACCGCATACTAGCAGCCACTGGGTTAAAAATAGCAGTATCTTATATATAGTCATTTCTAATAGTCCACTAGGAGACTGACTTCCCATCTCTGGAAGTCTTGGCTCTTCAGGGTTGGAAATTCTGGTTACCAAAGCAGATTCATTCTGGGCAAGGGACTCAAGGTCCCATTGAGCTATAACCAACAGCTATCAGGATACCTTGGATTACTATGCCCAGGGGTCAACATTTGTGGATGAGTTGCCATACTGGAAAAAGTAATTGAGCTTGATTAGCAGGAAGAGAGGGTTGCAATGTATGAAAGAGATATGTAAAATATGTGAAGCCAGGTGATCCACTTGGACGTTTTCTGGTGCTTCCTTGATTAAAGTGTCAGTCCCCTCTGGAATAAAGGATTGGGGTCACCCCACTAGGTAAGCCACCAAGATTTGCCATTGTGATAGTTGAGGGTGAGAATTAAGTAGGAAAGGAATGAGGGGAAGAGCTGTGGTGTAAAACTTCAGATGAAATGCCTGTAGTTTGTTCTACTAACCTTAAGATTCCCTTCAGAAAGGGAGGCCAACTGGAGCTATGAAGGAGATGTTTCTCCACATCTGTTTCAAGGAGATCCATGCAGTGAAAGAATGGACTGTGGTGGCCATGAAAATATGCCTTTCAGACTTCAATGCAGACAGTATATTGGATGGCCTCAGTCACCATGCTCTGTGCTCTAGAAATACATGGATTTGTCTGGGCTCCATTTCCCTTCGGTTGTTTCTAACCAATGAATCAGCACATAACTTTAAGACAGGCCTAATCTTGTGAGATACTGGACTCTTTGTAGGCACCCTTGTTCGAGGTCTCCATTAACCTTTCCAAAACTTTCTTAGAGATGCACAGACATATAAAACATTTTCCTTCCACCCTCCCAAAGATGAGGCTTGCATTGTGACCTCATGGCTCCTAGCATCTTGAGATCCCTCTCTCTCTCTCCATCTTTCTTTATGGCCATTTTCCTTCCAGCCCCCTTCAATAAAGCCTCTGAGATATCTAGTTCCATCTTTGTTCTTGGGAAGACCCATGCTAACACTATTACGGCAAGTCCCACAGGAAAGTCTTCAACTTTATGCCTACAACAGTTGGTCTCTGGGAAGAACTTATACCCTTTATGAGTAGAGTCCATTGAGATCTCTTTTCAAAGACTTCTGTCAAAGACATTTAAGAAGGAATAAAGGGACTTCCTGAGGTCTGTCCTGGGGAGACAGTGCTGCTGTGGAGGGGGGGGCGCTGACCTGGTGGGGAGTGGCCAGTCTGCTTCCGTGCTGTTTTGTGTGAGCAACCCCTAATCCTCCTACTCCTGGATCTGCCCCTTTGGCACACCCACTTCTTACCAAGTCATACAGCTTTATCTGCCTCCCTCCACTGTGTACCCTTAGGAAGTGGCTCCCCACCTATGGGGCTTGGGCCTTGACAGTGCTGGGAGCAGGTAGGCAACCTCCCACACCTGTCCCAGTTCTTTGCTTCCTTGCGTTCAAGGGGCCCTACCTCCAAAGTTGTGGGGAGGAGCATGAATTGGAAAATTCGCCTGAGGGCTGGTGCAAGCTTGGAGCTGGGGGCAGTGCACTGCCCTGGGAGTGTGTCCTGGCCAGTGAATGAAACCTTGTGTGACTGAGCTCAAGAGCTCAGATTCTTTTCAGAAGTGAGACTTTCCAAAAGGACCAATGACTCTTGTGCCCTTTCATTTTTTCCTACTCTGTAACTATGTCCTGATCCCGCCATGCAAGACCTTCCAAATTAGTCAGGAATAAAGATGTAAATCAAAGAAAAACGGCCAACTACTAAAGACCACCAAGACAGCCAAAATGTGGCATCAGTCAAGACTAAGCCCTGGAAAATTAAAGCAATTAATTTAAGAAAGATGTTAATTAAAAAAAAAAAAAAAAAAAAACTACCCAAACCACCCATGCCAGTCAGAAGCCTTCTGACAAGAGCTGGAGCAGCACGAATGAATTTGGATAGGACTGAGATTCTTTTTCAGAACTGGAATCCTTAACCTGCAATAGGTTTACAATGGTGCTATGAAGCACCTCTTAGCAGGTGACTCTCCCAACCCCCATCGGTAATAGCCAAATTCTTAAAGACTTTTGCAAGACATTGGAGACCAAAAGTTTCCACTTTTGAAGGGTTTAGAAAAGCAACATGATTGTGATTATAAAATACTCCCTGATTTGGGAGTAAAGCACTCAAAATGACTCGATTTCAGTGAAAGATGCCCAAGTCCTTCCTAATCCAGAGACTAAGTGGTGTACAAAATCCCTCTTTAAAGCTAAGAGCCAAGAGACAACTCAGTCTTTGTCCCAAAGAGTTGAAGATTCCAAAAATCAGTATCCCTAATCACAGTGGCCCTGCAGATGGGATCCTTCTTGTGCCACTGAAAGGGACATGCAGTGGTGAAGAACTATTCTCTGAAGAGACATTGAATGATACCAGTGGTTCCCCCAAAATGTTTGCTCAGGACAGTGTGTGGTCCTTTGTCTTAAAAGAGCAAGCCCCAAAGTTACCTCTTAAGGAAACCCCAGCATTCAGTTAGAAGAGTTGGGTTCACGAGTAGAATCTCTTTAGTTATCCAATTCTTACATGGATTCTGTTAAAAATGGGTGTGGAGTAGCAACCATTTCAGTCTTAAGGTTATACCTGAAAGGAACCGTAGAAACTGCTTGGCTCTTGGTGAGTCTACATCTCCTACCGTAATGTTTTTGTTTTTTTTTTTTTTTTTTTTTGCAGCCTCAAAATAAGTGACCCTTGGTGCTAAAACCAGATCAAGAGACCTTCAAAACTACTGCAAGTCAACAGGAAGTTTGTTACCACCTCTCTTCTAAGACAGCCTTTGGTGCTATCCCACTCCAGTGGGTACTTCCTGGGGATGATCCAGGTCATGGTGAGATCCTGGGTGAGGCCCTAGATCCACTCGAGATTCCTGGTGCTATTCCAGTTCAAGGAGAGGTCTTTGGTACTCTTTTAAAGCAACAAGAAACTCTTGGCATGAGTGCGGGTGTTGTCCTAGATGTGCCTGTCTTCCTTTCTCTTCCTTCAAACCCAATTGCTACCTTTAATGCTCCTTCCAAATGGCCTGAGCCCCAAAGCACTGTCCCATATGAACTTGCAGTCCAGGGTGGTATGCATATCTAGCCTTTTGGCTCATGACACACTTCTCAAACTCAGAAAAATTCACTTTCCAGTCATGGCTATAAGCAATGCAGAAAATGAGAAGCAGGTTCATATAAGCTTCCTGTCAGCTAACACTCAAGGGTTCCCATTAAGTTCTGAGAGAGGACTCTTCCATGCTTCATTGGGTGTTGCCCAATTTCCTGTTGATTTTCAGATTTCAAGGGTCTCTTGATTATCTGGTTTAGCACCAAGGGTCAGTTGTTTTGAGCCTGCCAAGAGGCATCTGGAGGCTACAAAGAAAACCAAGAGGCCCCAGAAGGAAAAGCAGCCCAAAGGTTTAATGGTTTGTTGTCAAAATTGCTTTTAAATGGCCCCAGATCAGAATCCATGGACAGAAGATGTGCTCATGGGAAGAACAAAAATTGAAATTGAACCCACATCCTGTTGATAATATAACTAAGAATAAAGAAAGCATGACAGTCATCGAGGTGGAGAAGTGGACATAAAACAAGAAATCACATTCAACTTGTCACAAAGGACATTTCAATGCTAATGTCCCAGAAACTGAAAAATTGAAAAATTCTGAAGCTGACAACGAACCAAACCTCCAAAATTGTTCGTACAAACTGTAAGAAATGGCATTAAGCGTACACTATTTACCAACTGAAACAAATGTGTCCTTTAAAAAATTCAATATTGAAGATTTTGGCAAGACTTTAAGAACAATTCTTATAAACTCCTAAAAGACACTAAAACCCATAACAATTCTATGAGCTCTGTTGCTACTGATATGAGTTGTGATCATCTCAAAGGGCAGAAGTCATGTTTTAGTGTTCCACTAGCCTGGCTTTAACTGCAACTCCATCCCACATTCTTCACATTCCACCATAAGTCGTCATGCTAGTATGCACAACGAAGGTGATCAACACATAACTCCTGAGAATATACAAAGAAAAGAACCAAAAGATTGATCTCCAGTTCAACCAACTGTCTTATCATTAATGAAAGATAGGGGATTAACATTGGAGCAAGTGGGAGACAGAGACCCTGACTCAACTCTCAGAAGCCCCATCACAGAATTCCTCCCCATCAAAGTCAGAAGGAGGAAGAATCAGCAGAGAATAGCCAGTTTGCTTAATAGCTGCAAAGCTATCCTCTACATTGTAAGAAAAGACCAAGACCCAAACTTACAAGGAGAGTCACAAAATTTTCATCAATGTCCATCTTAGGAAACCACCGTGTTAAATGAACTTTTTTCCAATGGGCAAACTACTATGCTTTCCAACTCACATATCAGCTCAGCTACTAACCAAACATCCACAAACTCACATGACTATTCAAAAGTCAAATTTTTATACCAACCTCAAACTCATCCAAGACTGAAACCAAAACAAGTATTGCTCCAGGGATAATTACTCTTGACAGTTGTTCCAAGAATTTTTATCAGTTGCCACCAAGAAATAATGAAGTAGGGTATTGTAACCAGTTACTGTACGGCAGCAGAATTTTGGACTTAGCTGATCTCTCATATCAGGATGCAGCCCATACTCAAATTGAAGATGTTGCAGCACGGTTGGGACAGCTTATCTAAGCTCAATTATGTGAAACGACAGGATGAAAAGTTGCAAGTATACCCACAAGCCTTGTGGCATATAATGTGCCTACTCCAGACTGTATTTTTGCTGTACAATACATACAGCAGAAACCACCTTGAAGTGTACAAAATCATGGTTCATCATTAACAAAGCAAAGAACACATCCCCGAAAAAGATAAAAATCCAACCCATCAAGACATCAGGTGGAAAACAGAGCCCACAGTTGTAAGTTATTAAGAAAATGATCAGCAGAAGTAGGAAACATTGTCACATATGTATAGCACAATATGTGACATTTGGATAGCATTGAAATTTCAAAATTTTGTCCACACAATGTTCCTACTGTATTTGGGAAAATTTCTTCCTCAACCAAATTATGGAAACCACTGGCTCAAATTATACAACCCAAACAGTATTTTCTCCACTCATAAAATTACGGAGATATCCTGAGTCAGCAGAGGAAAAGATGAAGGGTTAACCTTTTGATTCACTCAGCTTATTTCAACTCAAAATGGAATCCAATGGGAAGACATTCACTGATGCGTGAGAATTACAAGCTTTAACAATGAATGCCCATCAAAAAGCCCATCCTTTGACCCAGCCCTCCTCTCCACTTAACCAGTGTGCTAACATGATAGCTGGCAGTGACCAGATACAGTTTCAGCAGGTTAAGGAGCAACTCATGCATTAGAGACTGCCAACATTGCCTGGTATCTCTCATGAAACACTCTTACTGGAGTTGGCACTAACTCTCAGGAATGTACATGTAGTGTGTTCAGGTGGAATTACACTGGTTTCTACCAAAAGAGAAGAGGAAGTCTGCTCATCCAGTGTTAGAACATCAGAGTTGTCCACAGTGGACAGTGCACAGAAAAATTTCAATGATTATGCCATGAACTTCTTTACTGATCATAAAAAACCTAATGTCTATAAAGATTCTGAACTGCCCACCTGCAACTGTCTTGATCGAGTTATACAAAAAGACACAGCCCCATATTATACACACCTTGGGTCAGGACCAAGTGTTTCTGAAGTCAGGGAAATCAGGGAGAATAGGATTTGTTCTAAAAGGAAATGCAGTAAGGATAGAAACAATATTGTAGACCAGTAAACAAGGGACAAGCTCTCATGGGTGTCAAATGCTAAGTGGGTTTTAAGAAGCAGCAGTGATGAATAGTTTGTTTGGTTCAGCAGCGTGCCAGGTCACCACTGTCCAACTGCTGTGATGGTGGTGCTCATGGTATGGGATGGCATCCCTCTTTCAAAAGCCAATCAGCTATAAACAGTGTTCACAGAAAATCTATCATACAGTGGGCATCCTACCGATGGAAGATGCACCCTCAATGAAAATTGTTCCTGTACATGTCAAGGAATTGATCCAGATACTTGTGGAGCTTCATTCTCTTTTGGCTCTTCATGGAATATGTACTTTAATAGCTGTAAGTTTGGTAGAAGCCCAAGCCCCAGAAGATTTAGAATTGATCCAAGCTCTTCCTTACATGAAAAAACCTTGAAGATAACAGTTTGGCCACAGGATTAGCTCCAATTTATAAGCAGTATGCTCCAGTAGCTTACCAGAACCAGGTGGAGTATGAAAACGTTGCCCAAGAATGTTGGCTTGGTGGCAAAAATGGTCATCTCTTCTCTGGGGTCACCGCTTGCATGAACTTCTGTGCCCACCCCCACAGGGACATTCAGAACACGAGTTAAAGTACAAACCATAGTGCTTCCATTCAAGGAGATAACCACTCTTTGGATGTTGTTCCTCAAGATGAACAGCTCCATGTGCTACCTCTTTATAAACTGTCAGACACAGTTGAGTTTGGCTTCAAGGAAGAAATGGAAGCCAAGATCAAATTTGGGGACTTTGGGGACATTGAGGTCCTGGCACCCCATGGCAAAAAAAAAAAAAAAAAAACAAAAAAAAAAAAAAAGAACGTCTATCACTCAGCCTGTTACCTGTTTTGGGAAGAAGAGGGCTACAATAATAATGGAGGTTTTTGCACATAACATAAGGGCAGTGGAGAAGAAAGCTGTTTGCCAAATCAAGCAGAAGAATAACTCAACAAACAGTAAGGCTTTGCCACTGCCAACCTTAGGGAGTATAACAGACCATGTGACCTGCAGTAAAACTGATCCCCATTTTACCTGAAAAAGTTCAGTCAACACTAAACCTATTCACTGATGCCATCTTCTTCTTGCCCAATAAAAGAGCCATCTCCAGGCTTCTCCTGGTCCCCGAAGACTGCTTCAGCGACATTAACTCCACTGAAGAATAATCCAATAGCCTTGTGTGGGTTTTAAGCAGCACTCCCCACTGCTCGATGCCTTCAGGAAGACGCAGTGGTGCCCATGCAGCTGCTGCAGAAGGCCCTGGCATTTCACAGCTTGAGGCAGTGGTTCCTCTCCCTGCCCTGTCTGCTCCTGTGGAGCCCCTGATTAATTCTGAGCCTCCCACTAGTGTGACTGAGCCACTAATGTCTCATCAGCCAAACCAGCAGCCATTCTTCCTCACCTCTGCTCAAGACCTTGCCTCTTCCACAATGGAAGATGAGCAGCACTCTGAAGCAGATGAGCCTCTATCAGGGGAGCTCCTATCTGATGACCTCTTGTCACCTGCTGAGGAAAAATTGCCCCACATTGATTAGTATTGTTCAGACAATGAGCACATCTTTTTCGATGCAAATACTGATGGATTGGCCATTGCATCTGCTCAGGGCTTGGTTTTGATTGTATGTGCCTGGGAAGAGCTGCACTTTACCACTCCTGTTGAGCATCTCAACCATAGTAATCCAACCTGTCTCTCCTCTGTCTCGTTACCAGCACAAAAACCTGAGTAAGCCCCAATACTGTTTGGAACTAAACAAGATTAAGGTTGAGGCTAAAGAAGCTAAGAATAAGAAAATTAAGACCTCAGGACAGAAACACCAGGCAGCTAATGAAGGTCCAGATCTGCCCTTTGAAGTGAATGAATTGAACCTATTTTCTTTTTATAAAGCATTAACATTGACCCATGACAGTGTTGTCACCATGTCCCCTTATGGTCTCACACATGATGCAGGGCCCTGTAACTATTGAGTCTGAAGGACTTTCTCCCTCTTAATGCCTTTGCTAGTTCAGTGCATTTGTTTCAAGGTGCTGTTAAAAGAAAGTCATGTTGTCATTTACTATATCTTCATCTCACCCGTTTCAAGTCTGATATATAAACAGGGTGGGTATTCCTAAATTTTCACAATTAGACAATACATATTTTAAGCAAAAATAAGAGTTTTATAGTATTAAATGTTTCAGTTAGAAATTAACCTTGATAGGATCACTGGTGCTTTAAGTCTGTTTACTAAGAAACATTTTTAGAGGATTTGATCAGGTTCATCTTCTATGATATAAAATCAAGACAGTGTTAACTACACAGCTTCTGATGTTTAAACACATGCAACCTGTTAAAAATAAGCTGAATTATTTAATGCTGCCATTGCTCCAACATCTTCCATTCACTGCTAGAAAACTGGCATATTTTTTTGAAATAAACTTATGAAATGTTTCCTCTTAAAATATTTCTCCTGTGTAAATCATTGTAAACATTTTAAAAGCACTTCCTGTTTTTAAAGGCAGCTTGAATATAGTAAAAGAATCCTATTGTCTATGGTTTGTGCATATTTGCTTAAGGAGAAATAATTTATCCTTTTGTATAGAGTTCCATTTTAATATTTGGAATGTGTGTTCTAAAAAAAGAAATAAAGGAGGGAGGGGCCCAGATGGCCTGATAGAAACAGCTCTGGTCTTTGCCTTTGGGCACCACATACACAAACTGAGCTTTAGTCAGCTTTCGTTTTTCAAAAATCACTGTTTCCACCCTCTGGAAGGTACCATTCACCCTCTGAAGGTCCCATCTTTACCACAGCATGTCTCTCCCTGGCGACTTTGGCCTGCAAATTAGACACTTCAGCTCATCCAGTAGTCAATTCTGATCCGTCCTCTTTCCGGCTTCCCACCCATCCTACTAAGCACACTAACACATGCTCACTTGGGCTTTGGGAGTTGTAGGCTCCCGTTTTGGACACTGCTATGGGGCTGGAGCCCAGGGGTGCTCCCACTCCCATAAGGGGCTTGAGCATACACAGCATCTAAACACGAGCCACACCCTTGTCACATATCCTGCAATGAGGGTCACGGAACTCCATGTCCTCTGAGAGCTTGTCTGCTACACAAAAAATAGCAAGTTAAAACACAGAACTGTCAGATCTGTCTCTTTTCCATACCCTGCCACTCTTTCTTGTAAGTTAAAGGAATGTTGGCTTCATTTCCCTTCAGAGATCTAGCTGTCACATGGGACTGGAGTAAAGCCCTGGGGCAACCAAAGGCATCTTTTCCTGGAAGACTCCAAGACTGAACTACATTGGCCAAGATCCCTAGACTTTGTTATGGTATCTTTCACAATTTGAAATGGCTCCTATTTCTTCTTTTATAATGTTAATGGCTTTGCTACAGATTGCAGCAATGACATTAAATGATGGCATTTGGCTCAGCCAAAAGGTACAGTTCAGAACCATGTGGTCTCTTAGAGGTGCCATCCCCAGCCCCATCACAACAGCCACAGGTGCACGTGGTACATGGTGCCTTCCCTCCCAGCTCAGGTGCCTCAGTGTCCAGCAGCAAGCAGAAGCCATGCACAATGCCTACAAAGGGCAGGAGAAAACTGCAGCTGCCTTAGGGCCCTGCATAGAAGTTCTTCCTCTAGACCTCTGCTCTTTTACCACTTACACTGTGTTTTTCTCCTTTCCCCAATGTTTTTTCCTACTCCTTAGGTGAGAAGGTTCTAGCACTCTGCTTATGATAGAAATAATGAAGAAGTGCCCCCTGCTGGCTAATAATTGTAAATATGGCTGGCCTCATTTGAGACTTAGATACATGCAGGCCTCTGAAATATTTTGTCTGAAACTCAATCCCAGGCTTCAGGCTGAGGCCCTAGAAAGGAAACCAGATCTGAGGAATCCAAAGCCAGGTGACAGGCACAATGTAAATAGGCAGAACAAATGCCTGCCGACTAAAACCCTGCTTCAGGGAAGGAGGCCATGCTCCACGGCAGAGAAGGGCCAGGAAACTCAAAGGTTGCTGACAGTAGGGAAAATACAGACACAGGCAACAGTGGGTAATTCCTATTCTCTAGGTGCTCCCTGCTTCACAGTTGCAGGTTACAGTGGTACGCATGGGTGGCATCTGTCTAGGGTCACTGGGACTTGGGGACAAAAGAGGGAATGCTTTCTTATACCCCAAGCTTTTGGTGAAAGAAGGGAAATGAGGATTGCCTCTATTTCCCTTACTTTCAGAATGGGCAACGAGCTCTCTTTACCACCCCCAACTTTTACTCCTCTGGAGTGTATCCTGAACCATGGAGACTGCTTTAACCCTCAATACCTGGAGAACAAAATGCCTCATAGCCCTCTGCACAAAGGTTTGGCAAAATTATAAAGGACTGGCTGGGCTTAGGAGTCATTTATTTCAATACTATTAGGCAGTTGGACTTTTTTTATATAGGCATGAAGACAGATTGAGGTTCCATATGTACAGACTTTCTATACCTTGCAGGGCAATTTAGAGCATTGTAGGGCTAATGAAGCCCTCCTGTTTGCCATCTAAGGAAAGGTCACAAGAGGCAATCCCAAAAAACTAAAGAAATGAATTCCACAGGCACCCCAGCTGAGCAGCCAGCTCCCTCCAGCCCTGCTTCTCCAGGTCCATGCCAACCTCCCTATCCAGCTTCAGTCTCTCTCCTGCCCCATCCTAGAAATCCTCACAATAGACAAGCCCCAGTATTGCTGTTGCACCTCCAACTGATGCCTGGTGAATTTGGCTCCAGTAAGGTCCAGGTCCTATTCTCTCCACAGAAATTAAAGCAAATTAAGGGAATCTTGGCAAGTTTTCAGATATCCCGGAGAGTCTTTATATAGGTTGTTATGTATGGAGAGAAAGAGAGTTTTTAGAATGCAACCCAAATATTTAAGCCCTCTTGAAAATGTTACTCTGAAATCAAACCCTGTTGGACACTGAGAAGCAAGCTAAGCTGCTCTGCCAGTGTGAGAAAAATTTGGGGATGAGCTTTGTATCACATAGCATCAGGGAGGAGGGCTAACTTTATCCAACTGGAAGAAAAGTGGCAACAGCAAATGACCCTGGATGGGATTCCAGTGACTAGAGGAGACTGGAAGAGGAGGTCTTTTCAGGTGTGCATAATGGAGGGCTTTTTTTTTAGAACTAAGACCAAGCCTCAATTAGATGTACCAGGAATTTGATGAAATAGACCATGATATACCAGGAATTTAACAAAAATCTGTTTTTTTGGAAAGGCTAGAAGGGCCCTTGAAAGCACAGCTATCTCCTGATTCAGTTGATGAATTAGGAAGGATAAATTTATTACCCAGGCAGCCCCTGATATCAGGAGGACATTGCAGAAATGGGCCCTGGGACCAGACACTACTTTAAAGAACCTCGGGAAAGTGGCTACCTCAGTCTTTCACGATAAAGATGGGGAGACACAAAAAAGCAGAAGCAGTTTTTATGGCCACCATGCCATTCCACAAACTCCAGAATTCCCAAGGTGTATTTATTAATTGCTGCAGATGAGGCAAGAGTGGTTAAACTTTAGCTCTTCTAAAGTTTAACCACTCCTGTATGAGGTTTAATTTCTTTCATCAGGGTGAACAGCTCAGGGTACAATGTTGTTAGTATATTTCACTTGTTGTCATATCTTTGGCACTAGATTCTTTCCCTGTATAATGCCCATGTATAACCCCTGCATACTAAACCTTATAAAATGATTTCTCTTGCCTTGTGGCCAAACTCCAAATGGTTAGGCAACTGGAATCTCAGACAATGGCTTTCTATTGCCAAGGACACTTAAATAAACCTCTGGGAGGAATGTAACTGTTTTCCCTTAAGTTCTACCACCTGTCAAGCAGGAATTAGCTAAGATTGGTCCTTATCCATATTCTAACGGCAGCTACGTGTGCATCTTCAGAGGGGAATACAGACAAGAGACAGGGAAATACTGGCTACAAGAGGGCTATTCCTGAGCAAAGGCCCCACCTTCTTCAGCCTGAAAGCCAGTGTCCCTAAATGGGATCATGCCTCAAAGTTGCCTTTTGGCCTGCCATAACCCCCTATCCTATACTCACATAAACCCCAGACACTAGGCTCTACAAAAGATAAGCAGATGAACAGATGAGCAGACCTGGAGATGAACAGAACAGCAGCAAAGAGAAAAGGAGCATATGAACTCAGGAGTTTGGTGGGAGTAGTCAGAGAAGA
Organism: Sapajus apella; assembly: GCF_009761245.1. Classification (NCBI taxonomy): domain Eukaryota; kingdom Metazoa; phylum Chordata; class Mammalia; order Primates; family Cebidae; genus Sapajus; species Sapajus apella. The sequence continues at coordinate 16,682 of NW_022437046.1, read as the reverse complement.
AATTGGCCACTGGATGGCCAAATTCCAGGGGAAGATTATTTTCTCACTGCATCCCCTTTCCAGCTCCCTAGCCATACCACTGGGAGCCACATCCACCACTCAGACCTCCCATTCCTTCAAGTTTGTGTGCAACTGTTTCTGGACACCCAACAAGAGCTTAGGATATGGCAAGCTGTCACACTGGCCTTCTGTGCTTGCAAAAAAGGCAGAGGGTCCACTGAGCTGTTTAATGCCTAAACTGTCTGTAGCTGGCAAGGGTAAAATAATCTGTTGTATCAAATCCACTTGAGCTTCGGGAGTCAGGTTTCTGCCCTGCATGCTGCTGTGGGACTGGAGCACAGGCTCCTGCCCTACCCATCTGCATGCTCCCTTCCTCCTGTAAGGTGTTTAAGTGTGCATGATAGTTGAACAGATGAGCCACACCCATCACATGTCCTGTGGTGAGGGCAGGGGAACTCTCTCACTAGGGTGCCTCTTGTAAACCTGAAAAATAGTGCTGGGCACTGCTCAACAAGCAAAAAACTTAGATTTCCCTGGAAGACAGAAAGAGGGAAGGGAACATATTATAATAGACAGAAGGGGAGAAGATCAAGATTATGTCCAATGGGAGAAGCCAGAAGACATTATTCACAAAGGCCATCAAATTATCTGATAACATGAACACCAACACTACTAAATAGTGCAGTGATGGTTTTCGTCAGGCCAGAATACATGGCAGCAGGGGTAGTCACAGACAGAGGCTGATCAATACCTATGGGGATAAAAAGTTATAGTGAGGCCAGGTGGTAACATTTAACATCAAGAAGTCAGAAGGCTGCAGTTCTGTAAGAGCCAGAAAGGTCAGAGGGGACACTAAGGGGGCTTGCCCAGAGAGAGGGTTGTGGAGATTGTTGAGTATTGTCCCCCAAGGACCAAATTAGTTATGCAGCCAGGAAGGCTCTGCTCACCACTTATGAGCAAGACAAAAGTGGAGGATCAGAAGGCTGAGATAATCACCAGTGAAAATGTTAGGTTCAATTCCCAAACTCATGTCAGCTTCTATACCTAGAACTCCTTGAAGAGGTACCTGAATCCTTAAGTAGAAAAGCCCTGAAAAAGCCCCCATCATATACCATGATTATCTCAGTTCCTCCTCAAGGCACCTGTGATAATTTACTCAGACAACTGTACATTGGGGAAGGAATAACTTGATTTTGAGGATTACTGAACAGTTTGAGTCAACATTGATATCCAGAAATTAGAAGTATAGTCATGGTTCCTCAGTTTACTACAAAGCCTAATATCTAGAATAGAGTCTCTGCTTTAAACAGTCTCCATGTATCCTGGATGCAGAGACCCACACTGGTTATTTTTCTAGTCACTTAAATTGCTATTCCAGATTGTTTAAAACTATCATATGGGGACTTTGTTCTGAACCTGCTCTCTCCACCCAAATAGAAAGCTTTTTGAATGCATGATAGAGAACTTGGCATTTTCTTGCTTTCTATTTCAGTTATATGATCAGAAAGTTCATATTCATACAGGATAGAAAATAAGACTCATACAGTTTGCCTCGGACACATTAACTGTCATCTGCCATATAGTCCTACAAGACTTGGACTGCCTGAACATCCCAGAGAACATCAGTGATCCAATGGTATCATGTTGATTGTGCCAAATGAACATGAGGTACTTTGTAAAGGCCTTAGTAAGACACATGATCCAGAGGGTAGAGACAAATCCAAAGAATTTTAGGACCCATCATGTCAGAAATATTTAATTAGGTCCAAGGTTACATTGAACATTTCCAGAATAAAGAAATAGCCTTCATCTGGTGTCTTCTATCTCAAAGAGGAGGACACAAGAATAGTAGGCTTCTGAATTCTTGAGATAACATTTGTCACCTAGGAATCCTGCCCTGGCCAATATGAAGAGTCATAGAAGACTTCCAACTTTAAGAGGACCCAGAGCAGGAATGAGTGCTACAGCAGGTCCAGGCTTTGGTGCAAGCATCACTGCCACTCAAGCCTTAGGAGCTGACAGAGAAGTGTTGGAGTTACCAGTGGTAGGAAGAGATGCAGAATAAAGCTTATGGAATTATCACTGTAGAGTACCCTGGTATTTAGAAATTAGTCACATCTACTGCAAAACAATTGTAGATCTTTTGAGAAATAGCTCCTTGCATTTTGCTGGGCTGTGTTCTTGGGGTACAAAGTGATCACGCATTCAAAATAGCCTATTCTGAAATGAGTTTGTCTGACCTACAATACCATAGCCTTCTCACTGGACCTGTCCAGGTTCATAAGGTGGAAGTGGTTATTCTGGGACCAAGCCCGACACAACCAGAGAGCATGGGTTGCATGAGCTGGTAGCTCAGACTCAGGGCACCCACAATATTTGTACCAGTCCTCCTTCCTCACATCCCATCAGTGGCCCTATGGAGTAGGTTCATATGACTGAAGCTAGAGCCTGTTTACAGTTGGGTTGGCAAGCTATGAATTAAGATGCATGACCTGTGCATTACAGCCATATCGGGGCAGTTTCAAGAGTGGAGAAGGAGTCTTTAATTAGTGAACTTGTTATACCTGGTCATCCACTTCCTATGGAAGAAAAAGTAGCCCAAGGTGAGAATTTCTCTAAATCCCTGGGCAGTGGCCAATGGCCTTCTGTGTGATCTGGGGCTTAGAAAGGGACTAGGTGATTAGAAGCAAGAGGGACTGGGAGAGGAATATAAATACGAGCATATGGGAGTCACACCCAAATTGTGAAGATGCTTGTATTGTTAAAAGGCATCTATCAAAAGAGGCACTGAACAAATAGATGAAGTGGTTCTGCCAGTTGAAGTTAGCTAGGTACAGCTCAGAACTAGAATGATGTTATAGAATGGCATCAGTGGCAGCAGGAGATCCTATGTGTGGCTCCTGAAGCCCTGATGTATTGCTCAAGGAGCAATTCAGAACTTAGTGGCAGTTCAGAACTACATTAAGCCTCTTTATTCTGGGAGGGCCAGTGGTTTCTACTTCCAGTTATGTTTTCATTTTGGGCATGGGTTTGCTTGTCCTGTCCACAGAGCCTTGGCCATTAGTACTACTTTGTTGGCTTCCAAAATTCCTTATCTATAGGCAAAAGACCTGACATGGGACAGGATCAATGGAGAAGACATGTTACACAGCAAAGCATGTGCAGGATAGAATAGGGCTGATGACCATGGGATTCATTAGCAGTATAACATTATCTCAACTACCAGAAGCAGCTGTCCTCAGGATATTGAGAATACCTTCTAAAAACAGCCTCCCAAGATGGGACTTGCATTGTGATCTCTTGGCTCCTAGCCTCTTGAGATTCCTCTCCCTCTTCCTTTATGGACATTTCCCTTCCAGCCCCCTTCAATAAGCCTCAGATATCTAATTCCATTTTTATTTGTTCTGGAATGACCTATTATAACACAATTCTGTTAAGTCCCATGGAAATCTTCAACTTTATGCCCACATCAGTCTGTCTTTGGGAAGAACTAATACCCGTTATGAGTAGTGTCCTTAAGATTTCTTTTCGAAGACTTCTGTCAAAGAACCTAAGGAATAAAGAGACTCCCCGAGATCTGTTCTAGGGACACACTACTGCTCCAGTGGCTTGGAGGGGAATGACCCCGCAGGCTGCTCCTGTGCAATTTTGTGCAGACAGCCACTGGCCCCTCTACTCCTGGCTCTATCCCCCTGGGGTACCCTCTTGCCCCACCCAAGACATGCAGCCTTCCCTGCATCTCTCCACTCTGCACCTTTGGGAAGCGGCTGCCTATTTGGGCGCTCAGGCCTTGACTGTGCTGGGAACCAGTAGGCTTCCTCATGACCTGCCTATGCTCCTCAAGCCCTGTGGGGCCCTGGGCTCCAAAGTTGTTGGCATGAGTGAGAGTTGGAAAGTTTGCCTGAGAGCTGGTACAGGCTTAGAGCTGGAAGCCATGCACTGCCCTGGGAGTGTGACCTGGCCAGTGACCAAAACCTTGTGTGACTGGGCTCAAAAGCAGCGCATCCAGATTCTCCTCAGAAGTGCGACTTTCCAAAGGACCATTGACTTTCCTGTGCTTTCATTTTTTCCTGCTCTGTATCTATGTCTCGATCCAGCCACGCAAGTCCTTCCAGATTAGTCAGGAAGATGTAAACAAAAAAGCAAAACAGTCAACTATGAAAGACACCAAGGCAGTCAACAAAAATGTGGCATTGGTCAAGGTTTTAAGCCCTGGAAAATTAAAGCAAATAATTGAAGAGATGTTAAGAAAAAAGCCAGAATCCAAACCAACCATGCCAGTCAGAAGCCTTCTGACAAGAACTGGAGCAGCACGTATGAATTTTGATAGGACTGAGGATGTCAGAACCCAGAGTCCTTAACCTGCAATGGGCTTACCATGGCTCTACGAAGCGCCTCTTGCAGGCAACTCTCCCAAGCCCCACTGGTCATAGCCAAATCCAAAAATGTTCCCTTTTCTAAGGGTTTAGAAAAGCAACATGATTGTGATTATAAGATCCTGATTTGGGAGTAAAGCACTCAGAAAATGATTTGGTTACAAGCCAAGACACTCATGTCCTTCCTTATCCAGAGACTAAGTGGTGTACAAAATCCCTCTTTAAAAGGTAAGAGCCAAGAGGTTACTGCTAATCAACAGGAAGTTTCTGGTATCACCTCTGTCCTGGGACAGGCCTTTGATGCTATCCCACTTCACTGGGAACTTCCTGGGGCTGACCCAGGTCACGCTGAGGCCCTGGGGGAGACCCCAGATCCATCTGAGATTCCTGGTGCTATTTCAGTCCGAGGAGGGGTCTTCGGTACTCTTTTAGAGCAACAAGAAACTCTTGGTATTAGTGGGGGTGTTGTCCCAGACTTGCCTGTCTTCATTCCTGTTCCTTCAAATCCAATTGCTACCTTTAATACTCCATCTAGCTTAGAGACAAATTTACTAACTCCAGTAATGGGTATCAGCAATGTAGAAAATGTAGAAAATATAGAAAGGTTCATATAAGCTTTCTGCCAGCTAACACTGAGGGGTTCCCATTAGCCCCAGAGGACTCTTCCATGCTTCACTGGTTGTTGCCTAACTTCCTGCTGATTTTCAGTAGCTTTGAAGGATCTCTTGATCTGGTTTAGCACCACGTGTTGCTCATGTTGAGCCTGCAAAGAGGAATCTGGAAGTTACAAAGTAACACAAGAGGCTCCAGAGGGAAAAGTAGCCCCAAGTTTTAAAGGCAGATTTTGACAACAAACCAGTAAATGTCCCTAAGTCAGAATCCATGGACTACAGTAAATGTGGTCAGGTGGAACAAAAATTGGAATGGAAACCACATCTTGAAATGTAAGAATGAAGAAAGCATGACAGCATCGAGGTGAAGTGGACACAAAACAAGAAATCCCATTTAACTGATCACATTGAAGGAGATTTCAGTGTTAATGTTTCAGAAGCCGACAAATAGAAAAGCTGAGGTTGAAAAGAAATGACCCAAACCTGCAAAATTGTACAAACTAAGAAATGGCAATAAGCATGTACACTATTTACTAATTGAAACAAACGTGTCATTTAAAAAATTCAGTGTTGAAGAATTCAGCAACACACTGGAAAATAAATCTTACAAATTCCTAAAAGACACTGAAAACCGTAACAGTGCTATGAGCTTCATTGCTACTGATTTGAGTAGTGATCATCTTAAGGAGAGAAGTCATGTTTTAGTATTCCAGCAGCCTGGCTTTAAGTGAAATTCCATTCCACATTCTTTACACTCCAACATAAGTCGTCATGCTAGCATACACAATGAAGGCAATCAACCCAAAACTCCAGAGAGTATTCCAGGTAAAAAACCAAAAGATGAATCTCCAGTTCAACCAAGTCTCTTATCTCAAAGATAGATTAACATTGGAGCAAGTGGTAACCATACAGGCCCTGACTCAACTCTCAGAAGCCCCTTCAGAGAATTCCTCCCCAAAGTCAGAAGGATGAAGAATTACGCAGACAGCAGCCAGTTTGCTTCATAGCTGCAAAGCTATCCTCTACACTGTTATAAAAAGACCTCCAAGACCCAAACTTACAAGGAGAGTCACCAAACCTTCATCACTGTCCATCTTTGGAAAAACAAAGTTCATGCAACACAGTGGTTTTCAATGGGCAAACTACACTGTCCAACTCACCTAGCAGCTCAGCTACTAACCAAGCATCCACAAAGTCACATGAATATTTTGAAGCCAAAAATTCATTCTTTTCTTTTTATACCAAATCAAACTCATCCAAGACTGACATCAATACAAGTATTGCTCCAGGGATAATTACTCTGGAAAGTTGTTCCAAGAATTTTCATCAGTTGCCACCAAGAAATAATGAAGTGGGTCATTGTAACCAGACACTTGACAGCAGCAAAAATTTGGACTCTGCTGATGTATGCCAGGAAGCAGCCCATACTCAAATGGAAGCAGACGTTGCAACAGTTGACAGAACTTGCTTCAAAAACTAAGTTTGATTATATAAAACCACAGGACAAAAGAGTTGCAAGTACACCAACAAGCCTTGTGGCATGTAATGTGCTCTTCTCCCGAGTGTATTTTTGGTGTATAGTACAACAGAAACCACTGTCACATGTACAAAATAACGATTCATCATTAAAGCAAAAGACCACATCACAGAAAAAGACAAAATCCACCCCATCAAGAGATCGGCCGAAAAAGCCCACAGTTGTAAGGTATCAAGATGACGATCAGAAGTGCGAAAAGTTGTCCTATGTGTGGCACAATATGTGACATTTGGATAGCAACGGAATTCAACATTTTGAGCAGTTTTGTCCACATGATTTTTCTACTGCATTTGGGAAAATTTATTTTCCAACCAAAATATGGTACTTGCTCTAACGAGGTCTATTGTACAACCCAAAGCTTTCCCACCCACTCATTCAGATAAAATTAGAGATATCATAAATCAACAGAGGAAAAGACTAAGATTGAACTGTTCTATTCACTTAGCTTATTTCATCTCGAAACAGAATCCAATGGGAAGGCATTCACCGATAAAGTTTCTAATACTCAGGTAGTTAATGGTGAATGCCAATCAGAAAGCACATTTTTTGACCCAGACCTCTTCACCTAACCACTGTGCTAACGTGATGGCTGGCGATGACCAAAGACAGCTTCAGTAGGTTAAGGAGCAACTCATGCATCACAGACTGCCAATACTGCCTGGTATCTCTCATTGAACACCCTTTACCGAAGTCAGCACTAACTCTCAAGAATGTAAATGTGGTGTGTTTAGGTGGAATTTACATTGGTTTCTACCAAAAGTGAAGAGGAAGTCTGTTTATCCAGTGTTGAAACATCAGTTGTCCACAGTAGACAGTACACAGGAAAATTTTGATATTATGCCATGAACTTCATTAACCTTACAAAAAATCTAGTGTCTATAACCTAAGATTTTGAACTGCTCACCTTCAACTGTCTTGATCGAGTTATACAAAAAGACAGGCCCAGATTATACACACCTTGGGGCAGGACTGAGTGTTGCTGCTGTTAGGGAAATCATGGAGAATAGGCATGGTCAAAAAGGAAATGCAATAAAGATAGAAATAGTGTACACTGGTAAAGAAAGGACAAGCTCATCAGTTTCCAATTGATAAGTGGGTTTAAAGAAGCAGCAGTGATAATAGTTCTCTATTTGGTCCAGCAGCGTACAGGTCAACACTGTTCAACTGCTGTGTTGGTGGTGCTCATCATGGCATGGGATGGCACCCCTCTTCCAAAAGCCGATCAGCTATACAGAGCTCACAGAAAATCTAGTGTCATACAATGGGCATCCTACCCAATAGAAGATGCACCTGCAATGAAAATTGTACCTGTACATGTCAAAGAATTCATCCAGAGACTTGTGGAGCTTCATTCTCTCGTCTGCTCATGGAGAATCTACTTTAATTGAGTTTGGTAGAAGCCCAAGCCCCAGAAGATTTGTAATTAATCCAAGCACTCCCTTACACAAAACCTTGAAGATAACTTGCAGAGTTTGGCCACAAAATTAGCTCCAATTAATAAGCAGTATGTTCCAGTAGCTTATCAGAATCAGGTGGAATATGAAAATGTTGCCCAAGAATGTCAGTTTGGGCAAAAAAGGCCAAGAAAGGGCAAAAAGGCCAAGAAAGGGCAAAAAGGCC